>NW_011967142.1:507964-514733 GCF_000949405.1 Vollenhovia emeryi
ATTATTAAGATGAGCATATTTCTGCAGTACCGCACGAGTACCGCGCGCGGGCGCGCATTAAATCAATTCGTCTAAATTAATAATTATAATCAAAAGTAACAAGATTTTAAGAGCCTGAAACTTTAAAACTTTAAGCTGCTCTCTATCTGTCCATGGATTAAATAATCTTGATGTAAATCCTCTACTTTCTCAACTCTAATTTTATCAATAATCAAGCATTTTAGTCGACATTAATCGGCCAATGTTTTAATACAGAAAATTTATTGCGAAAAATATCACCTCAGCCAGGGTTTGACCCTGGACTTTCCTACTCTCTAGGCGGGAGTCTCGCCAATTCGACCACTGAGGCATGTAACAGCAAGGAAGTCCAGATTCAAACCCTGGCTGAGGTAATATTTTTCGCAAGAAATTTTCTGTATTAAAACATTGGCCGGTTAATGTCGACTGAAAGGCTTGATTATTTTATCTACGATATAAAGAAGACATTTGTTACTTCACCAAGGATAGCTCTAAATAATGTCATTAAAATTGTTTGTCAAACGTACGGTTCATTCCTTAAACATGCCGAGACATAATAATGATGACATATTCTTCGAAAATGTCTTCTCGTAACTGGCGATATAAAACATACGATAGTATGATACGTCGTCACATATTGAACGTTAGGAGACTGCACGGAAAGAACAATGTAGCTGCTGTAGCTAAAACTTAGCAAAATAGGGACAGCTAATATTTTTAGTTGTGATAGCTCAATATTTTGCTACGACAGCAAACCGTTTGCTGTCGCACCTAATACAATAGGCACAGTAGCAAAATATTGAGCTATCACAACTAAAATATTAGCTGTCTCTATTTTGCTAAGTTTTAGCTACAGCAGCTACATTGTTCTTTCCGTGTGTAACCGTGGCGCACGGGATCATCGAAGGGGTATCGATCTTCCGTCGGATTGTAAAATAATTTTGGTACCAGTGGGTGGTCCGTGATACTGTCGTGGCGAGACGTGGCGTTGCATGCGCATCATCATATATGCACCGCCGTATGCGCAATAGGAATATTTCACCGGATCATGTTCCGGCGTGGGAACGAATTTCCGGAAGAGGCGAAAGAATTTCGGCCACTCGGGACACGAGTGTCTTGTGCGCGCGAGGTACCTCGGATCACCTCAACTTACCCACCGTATGCATTATGCATAAACATCCCGTTGTTGCACGTGTGTACACCAACTTGTTACGCCCAGCCCTTGGTTTACATCGCACTGTATGCTTTATGCGAACTCTAATGGTCTATTACATCTCGCCAATTACGCGCGAATTGCCGTTATATGATATCACTGGCGAGCCAACGTTCGTTGAAATTTACAAGCTCGCCCGGTGTTACGCCCGAACGGCTGCACTCGAGCTCTCCCGCCGATAACCTGCGGAAATTATCAATTATATTTCGTAGTTGTGGTTTTATAAAATTTCTGCAAATTCACCGTGCACGAGTCGAGAACAATCGCGAAGCTTCGTCGATCAAGGAAATTTTGATGGTGTGTCACGCGACAGCATTTTCGGAATGTAAGCAATCGTTTATTAAACCTTATTATTGGCTACGTTCGGCAGAAAAAGCCGCTTTGTAACTGATGTGAAAATCGTGAATCTGATCGGCGTATGCTCTTAAATTCGCTCAAGATTAAGAGAATGCGCCGGTCAGATTTACGAATTTTACAACAGTTGCAAAGCAGCTTTTTCTGCTGAACGCAGCCATTGTAGCAAAGGGAGTTTATTTTGTGCATTATTTTCATTCTCGTTCGTTGTATCCGATCGGCCCTTTGAGCTTAACACTCCTCTTATGGAGTCCTTCCTGCAACGGCGAGAGCATAATCTATTTTAGTCTTTATTTACTCTTTATTATCGGACAGGTTGCGTGCCAATATATCGATAAATTGCTGTCGGCAAAATCGCTAAGTAATCTCTATTTCTGGTCAGGTTAGAACATATACGGAGTTATCGGGAGGTTTGCCCTTTCAGGAACATACGGTACGAACGGTATAAACTTCATTGAGGTGACGGTACCGATACCCCTGGAAAATTGATTCGTCAATATTACTTTTTGATGCAATTTTCTCGGCTAAATCCGTGTAATTTTTCGCTTCTCGCAATGGTCAAGAACGTATTGCACTTTACCGAGAGACTATTTAACAATCATAAGGAACAAATAGACGCACGCGAGAAAGAATATACCGCCTGGTTCTTTTATTTATTATTTTTGCTATGTCGATGTGAAATCCGTGTCTTGAGCAATGTTCAACAAATTAACATTGTAAGTTCGTACGGGAAAAAATTGAGATTTAAGAGATTTATCTAAGTAAATTTTCTCGATATTGTTTCGAAGGTAACTGTCTATGCTATTGCATATCCGTGCATGCCTCGAAGATTAAATACGAATAATTTTAGTGAAGAAGAAATTAGAAACATAATTCAAATTGCAGGCGTCTTTGGTTTACGCGGTACTTTTATACGCCGTCTCGGTTTTATTTTAGCACTTGTACTTTCATTGTTAACAGGTCCCTTTGAATGATGCATTTGTCGACCGCTTGAATCAAGGGATGAGTATAATACATTTTCGCGTTGTGTAGCTATACAGGGTGTGTCCTAATACCCGTATGTCCCGTAGATGGCAGATAGACCGGGGCAAACTGAATAGAAAAGTCCTATACTATTTTGCAAAATTCGCAGTAGTTATCGAGAAATTAATTTTAATGTCTGAGCGAATGAGAGCGTAGAAGGCGGCAGGCCGGACTCTGCAGACATTCAGACAACGGTGGGGCATCATCTAATAGCGAGAGGTGGAGCGGCGCGCCGAAAAAAGTTGTCAAAAAAGCTCGCCGCTCGCTGCGTGACAACTTTTTTTCGGCGCGCCGCTCCACCTCTCGCTATTAGATGACGCCCCACCGTTGCCTGCCGAGTCCGGCCTGCCGCCTTCTACGCTCTCATTCGCTCAGCCATTAAAATTAATTTCTCGATAACTATTGCGAATTTTGCAAAATGGTTTAGGACTTTTCTATTCAGTTTGCCCCGGTCTATCTACCATCTACGGGACATACGGGTATTAGGACACACCCTGTATAAGTAAATAAATGAATAAATGTATTACAACGAGAAACACACAACGATCATAAAAAGGGGCGGTATCGTAAAAAGATGTAATACTTGTACGTCTTCGGTGTCATAAAAACACGTGTCTGGAGGTTAGTGCCGGTTTTTATCGGTGGCCCTTATTCTCCCATAATATCTCTTATATTAGGGAGAAAGGATGACGACGGGAATTCCACGTGGAATCACGCAGTGAACTTTCATCATACCTTCCACGTTTTCAGCATGAAGTCAATCTAATAGAAACGCTAAAGTGGATGAGAAATCGGGGTTGAAATATAGAAAAGCGTCAGTCCGGTTGGTCTGTAGTAATCAGCCCGATTCAATTTTGAAACGTAGCGACACTCACACGACGGACGGGTGAAGTTGATTGCTTTTCGCATGCTGTATTTGCTTGTTATTGTTTATTAAAGATAGTGCTCTCGTGGCACTTATTTCCAATTATTCTACTACACCAATGTAATTAAAATGTGAAAGAATTGGATACACAAATTTGGAAATGAAAAACAAACACGATTGAAATAATTATGTCCACCGTTTCGGGCCGCAGTGGAAACAATTGGATTACTTCTCTATGCAGAGAGTACGCACATTTCCGAGGTTGCGAGCAGTATTTTTGAATAGGTCTGAAAATGTGATTTCAAATATCTGGCCGTTCTTTTACGCGGAAATGGTCGTGAGGCTAATTGGCCCAAAGCTGCTTATAACACTTTAATGGTCACTTATCGATGTCGATGACAGTTCGCGTGTGCTGCCGTTACGTGCACCAGTGCGTCACGTACGCAGTCACGTACGAAATGATCGTTTCTGTTCAAGTGACACTGACGGTTCCAGCAGTCTGACCGCGTACGCTAATTATCCAATTATCCGATACTTGTCTGTAATCACTACGGGACGAGGATTGAGATGCAGTTCGAAGGACTGCCCGATGCGTCGTATCGAAATGCCGATTTGCGATCAATAAATTATCGCATGCAGGACCGTTTTCGAGTTCCCAAAATGCTCCTCTCGCGATCTAGTACGCACTTGCCTTTAGCGAAGTGATGCAGTTCGCACATTGTGTTTTAGATCGGCAAGTTTATTTCGCCGTTCGCGTTTACTTCGACATGTAAATATTCGTTATTGCGGCGGGAATAGCAGAAGGAATATTACGGTGAAACATCGCTCTGACCTTTGTGTAACCTGCAATATAAAGGATTTAATTATCAAACGCTAACGAGAAGCAGAATACAATATTCCGAGTCAATCGTTTTTGTAACAATGGGATAAAATGACTGGGATATATTCAGCGCGAGAGAAGAGAGACAAGACTTTGTGCTTGGATGAAGTTTATGTGAGATTTGAAACAAGAGTGTAAAACGACAAAGTTCTTTAGCGAACATTGTGTATTTAACATTTAGATATGTTAAATTTAAGTTGATCACGGTGATAAAAAGAGAGATGATTCGAGGCAAAATGGAAAATTGATGCACGCTAATGGATTTTCGTGTTACGATTTTGATACATTTGACATGTCTAATTGATTAAACTTGACTGAAGATGAGATATCGCGAGATAACGCGGTAAATGATTTTCGCTGGACAACGCGCAACGAGGACGAAAAATTTAAAATAGAGTGATAAAACCACGATGGCTGTTATTCTTTACGGACAACGACATCGTGATTTATGGCATACAGTATTGCCTTGGGATCGATTCTGGATAAAGGGAAACGCTTTATGGAAAATAACGGCGCGATATGTGGCAATCGATACGCGCGAGAGTCGATTCCCCTCCGCGGAAATTTTTAACGCTGCAATCTACAGCTTATGCGCGCGGCAAAATGATGAAAGCAAATATTATATATCTGGTGCAATATCGAAAGGCGGCGCTAATTAATTATTTGCGCAAATAGCGTTCGTTAGTTTCTTTCAATAAATTTACTGAAATCTGCGCCGATATTCAATAACTCGAATTGCTCATTTTCATTTCGAGATATTTTAATTAAATTACCATAGATTTTATACCGGCTGCTAATTAGAACAATGAACGCTCTATATTTATAGAGCTTTGAACTTGTAGTTTTTCAAGAGTTGCATATAAGCGGCGCGCAATTGAAGAGAACTCGTTGAATCGCCTCTTCGAAAGAAACTCTGCGCATAAACACCTAAGACAAACACAACGTTTCATCTAGCCGGGAACCGGTTTGCGAGTCGGCTGAATATCGGCCTCGAAAGTAATTAAACTTTGCTGCTTTGTGCTCGACGTTTATCGCGGATGAGTGTAATTGGTCCGTTAAAGGCTTGGCAAAGAAATTAACTCTGTCAGGATGCGTATGTGTGTATTTGCAGAAATATATTTCTCCGTCGTTTAATCGGGAAGCGAGAACACAGCTGAAAGGGGACTATATAAAATGTGATTAAAAATACAATTGCGATAGAAGAGAGTGAGGTTTATCGCGACTTACAGCTGGAACGAAGAAAAGTTACGTAAAATGAAATATTTGAGCACCAAATATTCCAATAGAAAAGGCCGCGTTTTAATTCAAATATTTGGACTACTGGTTTTGTATTTGTCGTCTAATGTATTATACACTGTAGGATTATTAAAATTACAAATATGCGATCTAACGCCCATATCGGTGCGCGGGTAACATGTAAAATAGAAATTGGAGTTTGCATTTTACCGGTACTCCGCGTGGAGATCCCTCTTACTCTCCATCTTGTCACGCGAAAGGGCAACTGTTATCGATTTATAGTGACACGAGGTGTATCAAAGGTAGAAACACCGATGGAGACATCAGTGGTAACGCAACCCGGCAGTCGCACATACTGATCTACCGTGGGAGATCGGTGGAAAGAAAAAGTGTCGTGCATCGCGGGCGCTTGCAGGTGCGACAAATAATAGCCAGATAGATGTATCGATAGACAGATAACTGGATAGGTACACGTAGACAAATAAATAAATAAACAGATAAATGAATAGGTAAACAGATAGACGGTTCGGGTGTGTGGAAGAGTATACGTGGGGTGGTAGAAGAGACGCCCAATGCATCCGCGTGAACCATACCATACCCTTGGTGGCGATACGCGGGAGGGAGGGTGGGTGCGGGTGACCTAATTTTTGCAAAACAGCCGGGGCTGCGGACCCACCGCCGGTCCGCGGAATACTAGTAGTGGCGCTGAGGGTAGTCGCGGTGGTAGTCGGTAGCATAGATGCCCGCCACCCCTCCTCGCGCAACATCGCTCGGGTACTCGGAAAATCCGCCGCTTTTCCGGATGCTACGGCACTGTGCCGCGGCGTCGCCGCCGGAGAGAGAGAGAACCCTTTCGTCAGTTGGGTCTCGGCCGCCGTCAACGTCAATACGACGAGGGCGCACGAGAGCACATCGCCTCGGCTCCGGTTAACGCCGAGGCGCACACACTCGACGTTCGTCGACGGGAGATACGCGCACCTGGCCATTTGCATCTCTCGCCACGCACTCCCCCATTGTCTCCTCCCGGTCTCTCCCTTTCTCACCGTTTCCGACCGTTTTCGACGTGCCCTCCGTTTAACTATCTTTCTCTCTGTCTTTCTTCCTCTCCTCTCTCGCTCGCTCGCTCTCTTTCTCTCTCTCTCTCTCCTCCCCCCCTCTCTCTCTCTCTCTCTCTCTCTCT
>NW_011967142.1:517118-569632 GCF_000949405.1 Vollenhovia emeryi
CTCTTCTCTCTCTCTCTCTCTTACCCCCCCCTTACCCCCTCCTCTCTCTCTCTCTCTCTCTCGCTCCATCTTTCTTTATGCACTCCAATACTCTCGAGCTCCAATTTACCGGTGAATCGCGAACGGTACTACGTTCATGTGCGTCGCGGGTGGCCCGATAGGGGATGATATGTAGCAGAAGACGCGCATCTCTCGGGTGTGATAGGGAGGAACGTAGATTCGCGTGCTCGATGCAGAGTGCAACCGGCGAGGATATGGCCGACGGTTGCTCTGTTTCTTTCGACATGATCCTCACGGGAGTGCCCGCGAGTGCTGTCTTCAAGTGCGACGGCGGCGGACGCGCCGGTTGTGAATAATAGAAGAGAGAATGTTCCACGCTATTAGGTAGTATTGACGCTATTGGCGTTATGCTCACCGGGAGAGAGGTGGGATGCTTTGTCGAGGCTCCTCGTATGTTTATCCGTCGCCGCTTGTGCAAATTTACGTGCCATTGTCGTAACAACAATGCGTACGAACGCGCTATCGTAAATTTTCTGATCGACACCAATCAGACAATTCGATTTTTCTGCCTTTGTGACAACTGATCTGGAAAATTTTCCACTCGACTCTTTTTTTTTTCGTAAAATCAGCGCGAGGGCAAGTGGAACGAATTTTATTGCCCGTTTGCTTTTAGAGGGGAAACAAAAGCGCTAAGCGCGCGGAAGCTTTTCCTTTTTGACGTGAGTTAACTGTGGGCGAATGTTGCGAGCGTGGCGAATATGTTTTTCAGTTTAACTAGTGAAAGAATTCCCGACGATCTTTTATTTGCACGGGAGAACGCGTCTTTTTCGTAACGCGAATGCCTGTGCGCGCTATTCCACGGACCTTTACTTAAAATTACCAGCGGATAAACGGTTCTCCGCGTCTGTGATAAGTGGCGAGAGAACGTGCTGTGATATTCGACTTTTTTTTATCGAACGATTAGACGAGATAGAATCAAAGCAGTGGACTGATTTATCGGTCGTTTGATTTCAAAGGAAGTACAAAAGGATGAGGGAAAATGAGAACCTTTAATTTCTTTTAGACCTTTTGTCGTAGTGACAAATTTTATTACTATATATCGACGAGTTTAAAATTAGTTTCTCGTTTTCTTCTTAATTGCATAAACGACATTTTTTTTTGTTACACGCCTCTCGATTGTGAACCAATATCCTTTTTTTTGCATAAAAAAATTAAGGACGATTGACACATCTTTTCTCTTTTAAGCTCCATTCTTTTAATTCGCGCTGTATGGAAAGAAACATCGAACGGGAAAGGAAAGTGATCGCCCAGAAACGGTTCCGTTTTCCTTACTTCATGCACGGCATGAGATTTCGTTTAGGACGCCCTTGTAAAAGTATTGAAATATTTATCCGGGAGATCGATTACTTTAATGGACGCTGGTAACCCTGTTAGTGGAACTGAATCCTTCGACGACCAACTTTTTAATTTTGTTAAAGAAAAACGCTCGCGGCGACAATTTTGCGATACGCTCAGCGGGAAAGGCGTTGTAGATTCTATTTCTGAAAAATCAGGTAACTGGGCGGTCGCGTATTTTTTTTCGCAATAATTTTTCGTACGCGCCGCGGGTTTTGCGTAAAAAGTTTAATGGTCCGCGGCCGCGTCATCGAGATTTTGTAATAATAAACAAACTGAATTTGCAAACACCGCTCTGTTTTCTTTCCAAACACAGTGGAGCGGGATTATTATCGCGTGTTCTTATTTCGCGAGCATATTTTGCAACGTCTTAGATAAAACTGAATCTCTGAGCGTCCTCCATCCTTCGTTTGCACCAAAACGACGCGTTTTGAATTAACATTTAGATCGACATGATAAAAGAACCCGGAGAGAACGGCGGGGACATTTAATTCGTTGTTTAATTTTAGTTATTGAAACGCACGAGATATTATCTTAATGAAACCGTTGTAATAAATGCAGTGGACCTGACAGGACTATTTCCATCCAGATTTGCAATCATTACTTACGATATAAACCTGATTTCCGTATCGATTTTTCTATTTAGCAACTCGTGTCGACTCCGACCCACGATAGACAAGTTTTATCACGTTTCATCACTCGAAACTTTTCGCTAAAGCGCCGGAAACGCATTTAAGTTGTTTTCGCGGGACCATTATTTTTCTCCGTTCGCTGAAATACATGTAGTATGATAACGTCGCGCGTAGGTGAGTTATTTCTAACTGCAGAACGCTTTTATTCGCGAATTAATATTTACAGCTTTTAACTGACTGTAATAATAAAGGATGGAAACACGGATGTGCGTACTCGCGCGATGCGCTTTCATTCGTAATTTTTAGATGTTTGAGCAAAGTGCCTGAACCTCTGAGTTGGTAATTGTTTCTGTTAAACGTTAATCGTTCCATTACAATCAACGCAGACTCGCGTAAGAGATTCGTTTACAGCTCCGTTAAAGTTTTTATGACCAAGTAGCCGCGTTTTTTTTCTGGTTTTTACCTCCACTTTCGCCCGTCGCACTTTCTCTCTCTATTAAATTTCGTTTATCCCCAGGGTGGTCTTCGTCCCCTGTCTGCGAGACAAGAATATCGCTTTCCTCCCCGCATCCGCGCGTGCATCGCATTCTGTACTTCCGCGGTGAGATTTGCGACTCGATTGTCTGCGAAATTGAATATTTTTCTCACTCCCAGTAGCGTATGTGTGTACGGAATGTCTCGCAATAAAATTTGTACCCGCTAAACGAGCGCGTTACGAATACGATATTGCGGCTTAGGAATTTCGAATCGAAATTCTAATTCATGTATGTGAAATGAATAGAGAGACGTTGGGGCAATAATTTAACGACACGATCGATCTGTGTCACTAACGAGAAGCGTTAATGCGTTTATAGATCGATATTAAAAATCATTGATTTTTATTATACCCGCCGTAGTCCGTAACGATGGCAGACTTTCCTATCGAGTTCTAATTTTGTGTGGGACGGCTATTGTTGCTTGTACTTTTGTATAACCTAAATATAGAACGCGCAATATCGACAGGTTGCAAATGAAACGGTTGCAAATGAAACAAACGTTCATTCGATCGTGTTCGTCAAGTCTGTACTGCGGACGCGGCGCGGGATGATAGAGCCGGGATCTCACGAGCACCTGTTGTAAAACTGCAGTGTGCGTGCGGTCTCTGTTGCGCAAGTTTCACCGTTTCAGAGGATCCCGCCAAGTTTATACGCACGTATTCAGGTTTTATTTTTCCCTCCGAAGATCTCCGAAGGGAGTTCTGCGTCAATCCGCGTGCTCTCGAGTGGAACTATCTCTCGTATAATCGTGTTTTCGTGTCTCGTGACGCGAAATCGTTAAATTTTCGTGTGAGTGGAAGAGGAAATGCATTTCTTTCCATCGCGCAGAATAGACGGACGTGCGGCATCATATTTGCCGATTCATATACCTCAACGTGAATTGTTTACGCACAACATGGTATACGTTACAGATTCTTCTCCTTTCTGCTTTTGACTTTTGTGGGTTATAATTTCTAATTTAATATTCTGGAGGTATATCAAAAGAATTGCAACGAACGCAATCGGATTAAATCGAAATTATTTTCGTGTATTATTATCGAGGAATCTATTAATACACTCGTACGTAAGCATTGAGGTGATTCTTTGTTAGAAGTTATAACAATGGCACGTAATAGCTTCAGCCAAATGGTTTGGCCGAAACGAATTTCAAGGAACGGATAAACATTCGGTCGCTTTTCAGAAGCGTTGCGCCAATTTCCAATAATTATACGCGTATAATTATACGATTATATACATTGCCACATATCGAAGCGTGTATCGCTGGATGAAACCAACACATAAACTCGTTGTCAATTAAGTACGTCATTCGAACGATACTTGCAATAGCTATTGAAGAAAAATTCAATTGCCCCACCATTTATCACTGCTATCTTGATACCATTTACATTTGAATCTCGAAAACATTTTTAAAACCCTACGGTCCGTCGTTTCTCGTATTCATCCGACTTTCGTCGTCGAGCGTAAACGTCACCGAGAAATTCGATAATAGCTACGAATGTATCAGCGATGCAGCCTGTATACGAAGAAAATGCCGTTGGTTGTCGACAGATAAATGTCAATTTAAAGCCTGGGAACAAGACAAGAACAAGGACAGTCCTGACACTGATGCAGCTTCGGTAGAATGTATCTTCGGCAGAAACGAACGTCACGCAACGTCATATAGTCTCATCCGTGTGCTGCGTCGCCGCGATTATTTTTACAATAATAAGGCTAACGAGAAATTACGCTCAATTCGCAGTTTCGAGTAATCACGTGACTCTTTGGTCAATTTACCAATTAATGCGGTAATAAAATCACTTTTCCGTATTTAAGAAATAATATTGGTTTGCACATGAATATGCATATTTAATCGCGTGTCGCGATTTTTCAATGTCTTTTTTGATAAAAAAACTTTAGTAACGTTTGAGCGCGAATTAGAGAAAATTACGTTCGTAAAAGCCGGATAATTGAAAAGTTCGGGTGGTGTAACATTAAATAAAAAAAAAAGAGTATAAATATTTATTTGAAAAATTAATCCGATTAAGTTTGAAAGGTCGATTTTAAAAATATTCGCAATATCGACACTTTTGTTACGGTACAATCCGCGCGCATACTATTAATAATCCGTATATTGATTTACCTGAATCTATTCATAAACGCTGATAACCTATCACACCATGCGTGTAGTTTGCCCCAATTAGGTGTCATTTGCGATCGTTTACCCGTCATTGAAAAACTCCCTTTATTGGCCTCTCTAAATTCACGGTTCGCGTAATTAATCGTCTTGAATTATTTTGGAATTTTCTTGTTTCGTATACTGTTGAACGATGCATTTCTGTTTTTTTTCTATATGGAAATTTAGATTTTAAATTACCTTGGGTTATTTATCAATATTTGAAACCTTTTTTACTCAATCGAGCTTTTTTAATTAAAAAAGATTTTTTTAACTTGGGAAAGTACTCGACAAAATTGTAACGCATCTGTTACAAAAATTTTGTTACACAATTTTGCATACGTATCAAACGAAAGAGAGCAGATTCAACGGACAATAGAATCCGTTATCTTGCATTGCATGAAGCGTTAACAAAGCGATTACACATTCAAGATGCCAATGGTGGCGATCGATGATCTCCATAGGTGAACTTGGGCATAATCGTCGCAACGTTCCGTGCATGCGCATTGGCACGTTCCATAATCGACAACAATAGATGTACTCGTAATGCATTGAAGCTATAGAAACGAGAAAACAACGTGTAGCAGGAGATATTTGTTCGCGTATTGTTTTATTCTTTCCGCCAGTACCGCAAGATATCGCCTTATTGTTGTTCCTTGATGAAACGTAGTATTTTTACAATATTCTTTTTTAGAGGATTTATACTGTATACAGATATTAAATATATTGATCGTGTCCCATACAATATTATTATTTCATTGAATTATTCTGCATTATCTATGTGTATAGAAAAATTAGATCGATAGCCAGAAATGCAGAACTTGCCTGTTTATTTGTGTTATTTGTTTTTCTTTTTCGTTATGATTTTTTACGTAAAAACAAATCGATGTTTTGTTTGAGGACTTGATTTCCAGTGAATTGAAAAAATCTAGAAATCAAATATTGTATATTTATACATACACCTGTCACGTATAATACAGGTTCGAGAAACCTATGCAGTCCGTTGTTGTTTTTCTAAAATTGTTATTAAAGGCTCGTGACGTATTAAATTTTATATGCAATAGGTAATTTTGATTTATATTATATTTTATCTAAATTTCAGGAAATTCCGCATTTCACCGTAATTTATGTAGGTTTACACCGAATTTATATCGGTAACGTAATAATATTTGTTGTAGCTGTAACGCACGTATTGCATATAATACGATTAATTATACGTTTTCAAAATATCTCTGTTGCATTGAATATTACGTGTCGATATACGGGAAAATATTTATCAAGGTATCTTTTACGAAACGCAACGAATTTGCAACATTTCAACAATCTTAATTTCGAGTTTTAAGTTTGTCTGCTTTCCAAGCAATTTTGTGACTTAATGGTTTGGCAAAAATTCTGGTAGATTGCAGGAAAATTAAAATCCCCGACTCTGCGAGAACGATGATCCCGCTGTGCTTGATTACGGTAGCCGCTGAAACTTACTTAAATTTTTTTTGCTGAGAAATACCGGCAGGAAACTGTCTCGAATTTCGAACGCGCTGAAACTTTCTTAATGAACTGTGACATTAAGAAAAATTATAATGGTGGTGATAAAAGAGATGTAAGATTGTAAAAAATAGACTGTAAAGAAGAGAGCCGACGAAGTATTTCTATCACGCTTTATGATTATACATTTCCTTGCCGGTCTTATTCATATTAATGGCAAATATATAATATATATATTAAAATTATTAATATATGTGCAATTAAGATAAGTAAGGCGAGAGATCTTTATAATTCACTTTAATTTAATAGAGTGCAAGAAAAGTTTCGCAGGTTTCTGTTTTAGATTAAATTAATTTAATGAAGCGCGAAGCCAATTAACGATCTCAATCCCAGCCAGCGGTGTTCAAATTGCAATTGTTTTGCAACTTTTGCTTGCACCTCTGATTACTAATTATTTTGTAATTTAGATGAGTAGTTTATCATTTAGTCGGCGTCAGCTATTTCCATATTACCGCTGCTCGATGTAGCTGCATGGTAGCGATATAATCTCAAGAGTAGAATGTAATTTACAATCTCTGAAGACACCTTCATCTTCAGTATACCATGGTTAAATTTTCATTATCGATCATCGACGTACGCGTTATCGGCTTTCATTTTTGAATTTTCTCTCCCGTTTTCTGTTCGTTTTGAAATTACATTACGGACTTGTGTAATACATTTTTATTATTAGTACAGAATTTTTTCTGCAATTTAATAGTCGATGTTTAATGAAAGACTTTCTCAAATGTCTCAGCGGTAATATATTTTCGCTTTGAACAACGTGAAATGGATGGCATTAATTTATAACAAGGTACCTATAAACTTTCGCTTACGTCCTGCAATATCAATATGTGACTATGTTCGATTCACTGATTAAGCATCGAATTATGTTGCTGGCAACTACAGTTTCTGGGATATTCCGCCTGGTTATAATTACTGACCCTTAAATTACTAATGTCCTTCATTCGTCGTGTTCACTATGTATGCAACGTATTCCATTTGAACCTCTCCTGTTCGATGCTAATCCTTCTACAATCGTTCTACAAAACCCATTACGCTAAAGTGTAACCCATAGAGGATTTATAGCTGAGGGAAAATGTGCAACGACATAAAAACGCATTGCCCATAGTGATTCGATCTCGTTTATTTAGCTTGTACGCGTGAGATAAAGCTCGGTGTAAATCACGGAATGATATTGTTCTTTGAAGTTTTTTTAAATACTTTTTCCATGTCGAAAGTCCAAACGCGATGATTTAATAATCGCCAACGAGAGCACCTCTGTGCAACGAAAAGTACAAACAAAAGATTTCGCGGGATATTCGAGTTTTATGCCGCATGTAATGAACGCATTGAGGCAAAAAGTGCACCAAGTCGCCATTTGTCGCGTCGAAGTAATCTCGTGAATCTTCTTAATGTGTCCGCAACCGTTCATTATAAAACACAAATACCGTATGACCAGCGACTAAAAATAACGCCGTCATAAATAATGCGCTTGCCGTTCATTGATTTATTAGGGAAATCGAGCGTGTTTCTCGCCAGGTCTCGTACGAAATCGCGGACTCGTCCCTATTCGAGAAACGCGATCGGGTTATGCGTTGCGTGCTTGTCTTTTCGTTTTGCATAGCCTTCGGAGCCTCGTAGCCTTAACCTTTGCATTTAATTTACGACCTAGCGCTTCCTGCGCCAAAGAAAACCCTTGCTAAAGTATTATACCATTATTGAGATTAAATGCACGCGCGTGATACAGCCTCTTAATTATCAACGATTTGATCCTCTGATTATACGCGGCGGACTATCTTAGGCCAGAATGGTGTGCAATGGAGAAACGCAAAGTAAGATTGTGTAATCCAATGCGTATATTTAATCACTTTGTTTAAACGATACACATACGTAACGGCGAATAGAAAAATCAGCATCTCGACACGATCATTAACGATATGTGGCATTGTATACGTCGATATTACAATTTTTCGCTTTGCATGTATCTCTCTTCTCGGTTGTATTGAAATAATTGTTACTGCTATTGCCAAACGAGAGCTCTCTCTCTCTCTCTTTCTCCCTCTCTCTCGCCGAGCACGTCGTGAATCTTACCCGAAATTTTACAGAACGTCGGTCCGATATCTCTAATTATTCTGCGAGACTTGCCCGAGCGCAACCTTCTTCAACGATCGACAATCAATTTCGTGTTCTGGTCTGGATTCTGTATCGTCGTCGTCATCAAGAGCCTCATCCATCGTTGCTGGAAATTACGCGATACGTCAAACGCATTCGTATGAACTCCATTTATAGCGTAAACAGATATTTTTTTAAAAACGGACCGTACTTCAGTGTAAGTGCAAATCCACGAGTGAGTGCGCGGCAATCGTGGGTCGAGTAATGAGTTATTTGAACGAGAGTGCATATCGAGAGCTCATTCGTGTCGATTCGGCCGATCGTAATGGGCGCAGGAAATGACAATAGTAGAATTCGTTCGTGTCCTCGAGCGGGTTCTTTTCGCATAATTTAGACTTATAATCCGAGCACTGTGCCAAAATGGGAATTCCGTGTGGAGCAGTGCGTTCGATCCGACGATTGCGTGTCGTGGAAAATTGCGCGTGTTCTCTGATTATAGACTGAAACTCGTACGATCTCTCGCAATGTTAATCTCGCGTGTTATTAGTCGCCGTCGTTGCGGATAAGAGTGGTCTGACAGACTTGATGGAAATTTACTGTTTACGATTAACTGGAAGCGAAATGTAGTGACGAAAAATCGGTTGATGTGATACATCTTGAATAAACTGTTATTAACTACAATTAATTTTGTAACGAAATGTACGGGAGTAAGAATTAATTGAAGTTTCATTTAATCGACTTGCCATCTCAGCGCTATTTTCTACAGCACAATCACGTCTATTCGATACACACGAGGCAACGGTGACGGAGAAGTAGGGAGCTGAGCTGGAAATATGAAAAAGCGAAGCGCCAGCATGCGGAATCGTTGATAACATAGTTTTATACGTCACCACAATCGATAATAATACAATAGATTCAGCAAGTAATAATATGTAGATTCTATAATCCGTGAAAACAAGTGACTCGACGATGAGGCATCCCGAGCAAATAGTAAGCGCCATCGACGGTAAACTGTTCCACAAACAAGAAGGCGCAAAGGGATGCATAGATATATCTAGCTTAGTCTAGCGGTTTGTTGTCTTAAAGTTTCCTAAACCGTATACCAAGTGTCCTGGCGAGCACCAAATAAATTAGGAGCGACGAGCGGGCTTGTCGACGGCAACAACGACGACGGAATTCCACATGTTCAGTTTACCTCATAATAGCTGGTTACCTCGGGTCGCGAATAGCCGGGTGTTAGTGCGCGAATGTGGCGCGAACGGGAAAATAAGATGGAGACTCGAGCGCAAGTCGGAGAATGGCAAGTTCATTTTAAACTTCTTACGCTGGGAAAATAACGCACAGAGGGATGTCGCGCCTTAACGACATTTTATGGTATTCGGAGCGACTCAGCGTAAGTGTCGACTAGAGGAGATACTGAAGCTCCCGTGGCTAATAAACGGGATCTTCGCGAGGCACGCTAATACTGACAGGATTTGAGGGATAAGTCACGTGAGCGTGAATCGAGAATGTCAAGAGGATGGTGAAGAAGGTTTTGATTTGCGAGATAAGCGTAGAGATTTAAGAGGAGATATTTAAATATTTCCTGGTATAAGGAAATTGCCAGTAGTTACCTCACTCTGGGCGTTCTGGATGTTGAGGATTCTGCCTTTGTTTAAAGACAAATGGAAAAGCTGCGGGCAGATTTAATCATGTGGGCAAGAGGACAGGGGGAAAGACCGACATAAAAGACGATGCAACATGAAAGAAAGCCTTCAGACAGAAGGTAACTTGCTCCACTAATCGTTTTATTAGTATATGTTACTGCTGCGAGATGATGTATAGTAATGGACTTTGCGAAAGGATCAACGAGAGTAAGGATACGATTTAGGAACTGGAGTATCCTTCGAAAAGCGAAAGTTTGAGATAGTTTAGTGTTCGAAGACACAGTTTGCCCACGGTCGATTTGCTAATAATTCGTATATATCGTATCGATATGCAAGAAGCAAGAAATGGAGTGTTTCAAAAAGAAGTTACTGGGATTCCGAAAGTAATGATGGATGATTTTTGAGGCTTCATCTCTTCTTAATTTTCCGAGATAGCAAGGTACGACGGGGATTTATTGTGGCAGTTAAGAGGCGATCCATGTATCAAGACGACCTAAGAATGATGGCGAGCGTGGCTTGAATACGAATCTCTAATTTAATGTGGTACCATGCTAAATGTGTCACGATGGAAGTTTTACTGGTCGCTCGATATTCAGTTGATGCATCGTTTGATGTTCGCCGTGTGAGCATATTCAGATGTGAGAGACAATTTTCCGACGGTCGTTGAATTAAAACGTTCTATTGTACGAAGCAAAAGTAACTTAAAGAGGGAAGAACTAATGTTGAATACATTTTTAATGTTGAAATTCTATTGGAAGATTTTACAATGATAGCCAGAAAGAAACATGCTTCCTTATTTCTGTTATTTTTAACAGGGATAATCTAGAAGAAAGCGAGAGAGATGTATATATTTAGAGTTTTGGAAGCCAATGTTATGCGGACATTGCAGATTACAGTCTTACGAAACATATCCCAGCCATACAAATGAAGCCAGCAAGAATAACTTTTACTCACTGAGATGAGATGCGTCGCTAATCTGTTTATAATAGAGGACGAAAGCCTTGCAAGGGGACAATCTTTTCTGCGTATTTAAATTATTTAAATTGTTGCCGTAAGAAATTTGCATAGCTCACGAGAGCGACTTGAGAGGGAAAAAATGTGTGAAATTTGCACAGTGCGCCAGACGAAGCTCTGACGAAATAAAAAAGCCATGCAGCTCGCGAGACGTTACGTCGACGAGTGTAAGCACGAGGCAAAGGAGCGGTTGAATTTCTCGTGAAAATGAAATCAACAGCTTGAGTCCCGCGACACGACCGCTCGTCGCTCATTTACACGAATGCTAAGAACTTGCCGGCGACGGGATCGTGCTGGAAGACGCCGGGGGACGGCGATATCCACCAACCGATCTTGATTGGAGCGAAGGGCACTCACGTCTGCGCTCATGCCGAAACCGTATTTCACCGTCTCGAGTGGCGATTCGAAGAGTCAACAAAGAAAATAGCATCGAGTACCGTCGTATATATCGCCGATACTCGATACACTCAAGCACGATACAACTCGCTCGAATCTGGGGACTGCTAATCCCCAGCGAGCACGTCGTTCGGCATCGCGGACGCTGCCTCTGCTGGGGCTTGGAACGGAACACCCTGGCTGCAGCTGGCCCCCCTGGATGTTTTGACATTGAGTGCGCTAGGGTGCCGAGGTGGGGGGCGCGTGGTCTTGCTGCCTGCCGTGCGCCGGCGGCGGCGGGGGTGGGGGTGGTGTTGGTGTCTCGGGGGCCACCCCCGAGACCAAGAAGGGTTCCTTGCTGAAGCATCAGCAGTATCAGCAGCCCCACCAGCAGCAGAGAGGCCAGCAACAGCAGCACGAGCAACAGGAACAGCAGAAAGTCCTGCAGCAGGAGAAACAGTATCATTATCAACCGCCGAAACGTATCTGCGTGGCTCAGTTTAAAGACCGTGCGCCACTCGGCGATCTCGACGAAGACCTCGACGACGATCTCGACGACGAGGAGAAGGAGTGCGAGCTGAGGATCGGCGAGGAGGAAGATTACGGCGGTACTCAGCATCGGCTTAGCCCGCGGCTGCACGACATCGAGGAGGAGGACGATGAGGAGGGTCGTCACGTCCGAGAACGGTCAGTCATTAATTTAGTCTCGCGGGTTTCTCCATTTAGTCGGCGCTAAGCGTTTCGGATTTTCATTATTATTGTTTCGTCCTGATTCGTTTTACGCTATTAGAAATGTCTGCGTCTCGCACGTTTTACACAATATGTCACGGGATTAACTGTTACGTCGCATTAAGATCGTAGGATTTGAGTTTATTTGACGGAGCTCTACCAGTATCAATCAATCAAACCCAGCAGACGCATTCAATGAAGATTACAGTTGCGTAATAATCTAGCAGCACTCAAACATGATTAGACAGCCTCTCCCGTATGGAGTCCGTTACGGATAGTTCTCGGTATGAAACAGTCGCGTTCAATTGTTACTCTTTTGTTATCTCTAGCTAAATGCATTCGATTATCCGCACAATTATTCGCCCGCAGACATCGAGTTTTAAGAGTGCCCCGCATCACTAATTGTTGTATATATCATTAACGCGAACGTATCGTATCGTGTAGTGTAAACAACGCTTTAAGTAGCTAATTGCCGATTTAATTAAATATTCTGTCATAGGTATATCGATAGAATGCGTTAAATTTCGCGATTAATTAATGACCCTTCTCTCTATGATCGCAATTAACTGACGGCAGCTCGCGTGTATATATGCGTGTAATTCATGCATTATTATTATTACGTTATGTGTTAATAACGTTAAGCATTTTACGTACTCAACGTAACGTATTTCTCCTATGATGTTGCCGCGCCATGTGATAAATTTGTTTCCGAATTTAAGCAGGCGGTACCAACGGGAAATTCTATCCGTGTCTGCTTGCAACACTTGCGTCAAGTTGTACATTGTCTTCTATGCATGGAATTTTTCATTCTTTATTATACAGTTACTTTGAAACGTACGTTTATAGATTAAGACGTCTGTTGCTGCGATATTTCGTGGACAAACTTCCTTGCCTGGTCCATACGTATTTGCTTTACAGTTTTATTGTCTCTGACTGACACATTTCTCAATGTTACGCGTTATGTTGTAGTGCCATGTGTGTACACATATGCAATCAAACTTACGTCTGTCATATATCGACGTCGACGTCAAATTGCGTTTACTCGCCTGACTTTGTTGTTCACCCAATTTAACGGCGCATTACAGTCGCGAAAGTTACGTACAGTTTCAGCCTTCAAGAGCATCTCGAGGAAAGAGGAAAAGTTATTAATACGTGACGCAAGCAATTGTGTGGCGCGAAAGTGCCGGCAGACAAATATAAATAACTGATAGCACGAGATGAATCTACCCCAAGTCTGGGAACAATTTGCATATATAATGTAATTACGTACAAGTCGAAAGAAATTTGCTATTTAATATAGCATTTTTTTAGGATGTCAATTTGAATACTAATTTGACGTTATGCATCAGGTTTTTTACTCTCCTCTTTCTTGAACAAAATTAGGGAAATGTATGTACTCCAAATATTAAAATTATATTAACGATCTTTGATTATCGGCTTTTTTTTTGTTAAAATGTGGAGCGCGGCTTTCATGCATCGATTGATGCACTCGGTTCAATGGGACTCGCGTGGTTATTGTGCTCGTAGAGAATGGTACGGGAAGATCTTTGATTGGCCATGCGACGGAAAGTAATCTCAAGAATGGGGAGATTTAATCTGCTCGCCATTCATCTCCTATATCGGATTAAATGTTGCAAGTAACTCGCATTGGTTGCTCTGAATTCTTGACATAATTGCCCGCTGAGTACTACATCGAGATCTAGATCCACTTTTCAGACTATTTCTTTTTCATCTCTGCCCAGTCCCCTCCCGAGCTTTTCTTTTGGAGAACCTTTCAACAATGGATTTATTTCTAACGGTTATGCGCGTATATAAAAACGTTTATGGCATACAAATACGGATCCCGAATATGTTGAAATAAATCGGAGGGAATATAAAGGGAAAATCGGGGAGTGCTGTTTTTCAATTCTTGTCAGAGCTGCGAGAAACGGAACGACGGTGACAAAATTTCAAATAGGATTACACTCCACCTTAAAATATTTCACCAACGCGGAGGGATTCATGAAAAATATTATGAGATATAGCTTCTTGATTTTCCCTTTTTAAACGTGGTATATTTGGCGGATGAAGATAAGAGAAAATGTTACATTTTTCGGAGGGAACATTTATCGTTAAATTAGAGCAGACATGAAGCATAAGAGAAACACTTTTATTCGAGCACGCATTTATAACTCTCTTACTTATCTATCAAAATGATCTATATTGAGAGCTAATGATAATTGATAAACGTGGAAATTAATGTATCGCGTTAATATAGGACTCGATATGACGGGTATGAAGAGGAAAGCAGTCGGATAAGCACGTTTGACATACCGGGTTTCATTATGGCACGTCGATTCGCTCTTTGGATATTGCGAGCTTTACCGCAAACCTTTGGACGCTTGTTTGAATATGGGGCATTAAAACGTTGCACGTGTAGTTTATCCGGTTCCTAGTCGCGATTTAATACCGAACACGTTAACAAGGGAAAGAGATATCTGACGCGGAAAAGAAGGAAAAACATAGAGCCGTTTCTTTTTGCTACGTTACGAAGAATATATATATATACGATTATATTATACACATATCGTATTATAACAGTATCGTTACGTTGCACATGTTTTATTCAAAATCTTCCCCTAGTATCATTACTTTGGAGCAGTGTATTCTTGTTATCAGATATATTTTTCAACACGAATTAGAAATGAAAAAAGAAACCAGGTTTTAAAATGACAGCTATTTGAGTACGGAGACAATTGCTTCGAGTAGTACAAGCTAATAAGATCTTTAAGAAGTTAATTTTGATCGAATGCTATTTCAACGCTGCAACTGCCGAGCGGTCATTTCTGACCGTTTCTATTTTTTTATATTAATATTCTGTTTCTTGTGTGAAAGATAACATTCTGAAATTTCATGACTTTTCATGAATCATTCGATCGACCATTTTATCGTTGAAAAGTCATAACATTTCAAAATCCTATTTTCTATACAAGAAATAAGACATTAAAAAATAGAAACGGTCAGAAATGACTCGGTACTCCCAGTGTTAATAACAATTAGATTTTTATTTCTTCTGTCCGGGAACAAGCATAAAAAATTTAACTAAGTAATAATGAATGAATGATGTGTTAATTTTTAAAACGACCTACACTGGCCAATGTTTTTTTTTAAATAAAAACATTGGCCAGTGTAGGTCGTTTTAAAAATTACACATCAATGGGTTTTGAGCCACTGGCGATATGAAATCTTTTTGTGAGTTAATAATGAATGGTAAGAGGAAAACGGATAGAGAGTAAGATGAGTATCGCGAGAGTACGTTTCTTGCGTGGAAGGTGGTCAATAGCTCCATATCGCCCGTGATATGTGCGCCATGACTATCCAATCAGCCGCAGGAAACATCGAGAGCGTGCCCGAAATTTCCCCGAGTGGACACTGCCGACCAAATGGAATTAGGGGGATGCAGGCGATGTGGGCTAACAGGAACACGTATCGGGTGCGCGGAGCTTTAAAGCCTGCCGTTAGACCTAGCACTTGCGGAGGTATTCGCTCCGATAATTACATAAAACATGATTGCGCGAGAGGATCGCGCCGCTGGTTAAATATGTATTTAATAGAACGCGAAACGTATGGCACTAGCGTGGGAAGAAAGTGTGTTGTTAATTCTATTAATCGTGCACGTCTCATCTGTTCGCTCGATACCGAAAAGTTGAGAATGTGATTATTCACGCGTGACTAATGATTAATCATACTTTTACAAGTAAACTGTCACTTCACTAATTGTGAGAAAGTAATTAAGTCATTCGTGAAAGTTACGCGTTCTGATATAAAATCTTTTATTTTCTTACTTCAAGCAAGAATATTACGTAAGAAAGTTTTTTTATTGTTTCACGTTTAAGAGATTTCCGTTATACACGTCTAATGATGCCATGTCAACTTTTGCTAAATACTGCTCGCCTGTTTTCGGGTTGAAAAAACTAAGGCGCAGATGAACGTAGATTATCATATATTATTCAGAAACTGGTAATCCGATATAGTTTAGCATTTTGGTTGATTGTGGTTTTCCTCTTGCAATTCATAGCGGCCTAACATTAATGATGAGCGGTCGTCGGTTTTACGCTAATGGCCATTACTGTTAAGCGTCTAAGTGCACGCACGGGATATCAAGCGATTAGTTGATTTAAACGTGAAATGATCGATACGCGCACACATGCCCGCTTACAGTGATACATGCGTGAAGAATCGAAGACACATCGTGATTATAATTGTGGCGCGAAAGACGTGTCAATCAGCAAAGTGCTATTTATCTACGTACATGCCGTCCGCAGAAAATGACAGGACTGTAATTATCGCGCTATATTATTGCGAAAATGGAAATGGGACGGAAATGCGAACTTGAGGCATAGCTGCAGGCAAGCTACCTCAGGTTACTTAGAGGAGAACATGATCGAACCAATAATTAACTTGTCCCGAGAAAGCTAAAACGGCTGACGTAATTAATGTAGGGAATACTTATGAGATCTTAATTAAGGGTGTAATGAGGCAGAAACAATTTGAAAATCGCAAGCTGTTACTCGATAATTTCGCTCTTCTTTCAACACTCCGCGCGGATTTAAATCAAACAGATTTTTATTTTAAATTTAACAATAGAAAAATTTAAGTCAACCTACCTTCGCTTTTCTAATTTTTAAAAATTGTTTCTAATTTGTGACTAGAAATAATTGAGTTGGCATTGTTGTTTTTGATGATTTTGAGAGGCTATTTGAAGAGTAAAAGCTATTCTCTTATTGTTCACCGCGAAACTGGATCGGTGCGGATTTTTTTCGCGCATTGATCGGTTTAATACAATCGGTTTAATCGTTTTTCAAATGTGAAACGTGAGTATCCGTGAGCACCGTTTGATATCGATTGTCCTGATTTTTTGTGAAATTGCATGTATAAAGCAACGCTCCAGGATTAATTTATAGACACATCTTATCGATTCGCGAATACCAAGTAATACACGAGCTATTTTAAGTCGCGCTCGAGAGCTTTGATACTTTATTAAATTCGCAATACTGTCTATCTTTGACTCGAGAATGTGGAACGGGATACGTTGCCAGAGAGTGAGTGATGTGAATTATAACGCCATAATGATCGTATCCTGTCCGTCGCGAAATAGACCGTCTGCTAAGCTAATTCCGAGGCGAATCTCGTATAATTAGAACACGAGAGCGGGCCCTATGGAAACGAAGATGAGAGTGCACTGTGCATCTCGGTTACGTCGACTGCACGTGTATGATTCGAAGCCGGAGTCGAGGCGGAATTTTAGCGACGCGACTATATGAGCGGATATAGCGCGGAGGGGAGTGGGAGTACAAAGTGACTATTTCCTTCGACGTTATTCGAGAATTCAGTTCCGCGTGTTAGCAGGCTACGGAGATCTATAGGCGCGTACATATGAGCGCATTGTGCCGATAGACATGCATATGTGCAAAGATCTGGCTATGTAATGCAACGATGCAGTCAGAGGCTTTGGCATCGTATTAGGACGAGAAATTTCGAATTTTCCTCTCCCCCCTCCCCCTTCTTCTCCGTTCGCGAGATTGGCTCACGTTACGTTATAGTCGATCCGATTGATCAGAAATTCGCGCACGTGCTTCGATGTGCATTCGCCGCGATATCGAATCGCTGACTTATTCTGCGTCACAAAGCAACCTGTTGATGTTCTATGTCCCGTTAAAATCGCGGTCAGTCGACGAGAAATCTACTTGCATCTAACGGCGCCGATGATTTGTAACAGATCGTGAGTCCCGCGGATTACGTCGGCGCGCTCGCACGTGCTATTTTGACGAATGCAGCCACGGCCGAATCAAAACGCCAAGTTCTCGCTCGCACCGGCGAAAAGCACCATGCGCGGTATATCATCGGTATTGACGTAATCGGGATGCTCCACAGAGCTGGTCCGCCGGCGATAATTCAGGATCTGTCGACGTAGAACGTAAGCCCTTACGCGTCAAAGCGCATACAGACGAGAACTGCGGAAGTAATGTATGAATGCTAATGCTCGGAAAGCCCTGCAACGAATGAATCGATCTGATTAATACGCAGAATAATCTGTATTGATTTGCGATTATTATTCCCACTAACATCTATGCGTTCATTGTCGACGAGCGCGACGCGTTTATTTCTGCATCGTGTCGTTCGTATTCATTATTCGTTAATCAGCGATAATAAGAGCTTAGAACTGATGTAACAAATTCTCCTACCCGCGTATCCGTGTACACGCGGTCTCCATATTATTACGCTTCTTTTTATATAATGTCTTCTTACTAACAATTTTGGAGTGTAAAATTATACGCGTTGAAATGTTGCCGGTATCCATTTTCCGCGCTGTTGCCTAACTTACGGTAGATTTTGCAAGCTGACGGATTATGTAGCTTATACATCTATTTTGTAATCAATTGTTATTTGACACCAATACGTACATGCCGTATCTCGTACCTGTCAGCAACGCGTTTGTTTCACTTTGTTCTTGTATTTATTTTCGTTGAATTATCTTTCGCGTTCTTGTCACCGGATCGTTATTAGAACGGATAAGTGTGCGTTGCAAGTGCGAAATACAATCGACTGTAATCGCGTTTCCTCACACTTCTTTAGAAGCCTTTTGCCAGGCGCTAGAACTCTGATGCAAAACCGTCTTTTTCACTTTCGTCGCAGCTACTCTCGCATTGTATTACGTACGGCGACAAGGGCAAATAAGAAAGAAATGGGGAAAAAAGAAAAATGAGCACGAAAGATCCTTTGCGACAACACGTTTGCAGTCTCTCGGGTCCAGAAGTGTAGCTACCTCTGTCGTGGCCCATTTCCCTGGCACATCCGGTTACCGGTGCCGGAGAAGTAGAAATCTCGCGATGGTTATGACAAACGTCACGTCACGCTAAAGTATTATAATACGCTTGGCAATCATGTCTGAAATCCATCATCGGCGGCTTAAAAGCTTTGACGATCTGAGAAATCTATTTAACGCTCTATTGTCTCGTGTGATAAATGGAATAGATAATGAATATGCCGTAATCATGGACTTATAACGCGCGATATTGATCCAGGCTCTTAGCTGTTCTGCCTGATACGATGACCCGAGCTGGTTAATCGTTGTAATTAATTTAGAAATTGTCTAGAGAGGGGGGGGGGAGAAAGAGAGGGAATGCGCCGGAAAGGTCGGCCGTTCGTCGTCACTGTATTAATTCTGTAATACGGGCATAATGAATTTAGGTATTACGGCGTGGCTCATGAACGTATCCATATAGATAAGATAAAATCTATAAATAGTATATTCTGGCATATATTACAAGTAATATATCTCCCTTTTATATGGGACGTCACATTTCTGTCTCATTATATTTGAACGATAGACCTTTGGCCAAGAGAGCCGATATTTCTTTCGCGCAGATCCACACGAAGGGAATCCTTCAGTGCGTTGAAGTTTTTGGGTGAACAGAGAGGCGAGGCGAAAGAAAGAAAAAGAGAGTAAAGCGCGAAAGGAGAAGGGTATAAGTCAAGGGGTGGCGGACAGAAAAAGGGCGAGATTTCTTCTAACGCAGCAACAGATTGTCGTGACGTGTTAAGGCGCTCGAAGTGCTTTCACGAAGAAATGAGTCTATTCGGTCGATTCTGCACAGACACGGTAATTTAATATGCTCTTAATTAGTAAACGCGGCATATACACGCGGTCTGCCCCGTTCGACACGATTAGCACGTTGGTATGCCAACGTACGTTTCCGACGCCATTTTCAGACCGTATCAACCTAAAAAATCGCCCACGCCGAGCGGCAGCAGGTCGGGCTGGCGTTCCCGTAGGAGCGTCACGACGGCGGGAGCCCCCGGAGGGCACCAGCACCACGTGATCGCTACTGCCGCCGCGACGGCTCAGGCTAGGATGCAGGCCGAGCAGGGCAGCATCGGCGAGCTACGTGGATACCACAACCTGCGATCCCGCAGGCACACTTTGGCCAACGTTCGGTGAGTGTCTCGATTTTAGCCATTGTGACGAACGACGCGAATGGAGCGTCGATCAATAACTCGCAGGCAGCAACAACGTTTAGGAGATGTCGCACGGATGTCTGAAAGGCATACTACATTTTTTACATGTCCTTTAGACACCCTTTAGGCGGGTAGAGTTGTGTGCCATGTTCGATTTCTATCGCCGCGATTGAAATTGTTTATTGCGAAACGTGGCGATCGAGGAGATTCTGCATATAAAACCACGTTGAATTGTTGATTGCACAATAGTTCGATTGCACGAAGAAACTTTTTGAAATTTTTTAAAATATAGATTGAAATGAAACGTTCATTTAAATTGATTATGTACTTTGAATCAAAACGATACATTTAATATATTATATGTACATACACGTACGTACACACATGTGTAAAAAACATTTGAATACGAGTTCTATATTTGATTTTATCGTTGCGCTACGCGGTGCAATGAATGAATTAAAAGTACGGGGAAAGCGTTTATTCATATAATGGAATTGCTCACGTATATATCATTGTAAAGATCGTATTATCGAAAATTGCATGCTACATATGATCTAGTCTGTCATCTTTTTTTATCATTTATTACCACCGTTGTCTCAGTGAGAAATCTAACATGGGAATTCGCTACTCACGTAAACATTTTTCACATTTTTCACATTTTATTCATGACTCCGCTGGCTAGTCCACTCTTTCAAACTTTTTTTGCCTCGTTATCTTATCAGTGTCATAATGTTTTATAGCATTTTCCAGCTCATTTTAATTGCACGTATTTTTCGCAGCTTATCATCTTAATATTATATTATTAAATGGATCAAAATTATTAGCAATGAACGTAACAATATTAATTCAAAATATTTAATTGAACAAACAGTACATATTGTCGCACGATTGATTGAATAGAATAATGATAATTACCATACGTGCATTTAATCCGCGCAATAACAATTGCCTTTTCTAATTGGTTCCACGCCAGTCCTTTCTAATTTGAAGCAGATGCAACTGGGAGACAATGGCTGCACGGCCAATTTTTCCGAGTCCTCCAGAATTGATTGCATATCATCTTTCCTTTTTTGTTCGGCGGGGTTAGTCTTCCGCTTAGGTATTTTAGCCAAGCAGGCCTGATCCCTTTTCTCGATCGCTCTCTTATGGGGCACCGCGCGGCGCGATTTACCGATTGATGACGCACAACCGCAGCTCCCCTGGTCGCGAGAAATCTTGCTGATAATTTTCTCGACGTAATCCCTCTCGCGCGGCATCCTGCCCCAAATTTTCGCCTTGCAATCGGGACACAATCTATCACGCGGCATCGGGTGATCGATTTTAGGACGAATAAACATACGCTTGAACGCAGCTACCGCTGGAGGCGTTGCAGTTTTCGCATCAATCTGCGGTTGAATCTCTAATCTAGGTCCTGTCGACGGGGGAGTCGGAGTTCTACCGCACAAGCAACAGTTACAGGCGACCCTGCCCACTTCCTCAGACCTTCCACCATAATTAATCGTCCTAATCTCGCGTTCTGTGTTCGGTCGCACTAGCCCGGCGGCGGCGATCTTTATAGATCGTAAAAGTTCATCCGTGGGCACTCTCGCGCGTTCTCTTTCATCTCTTACAACTCGGTCGTGGCTAACGTGGCTTGTTTTATCCGTCTGTGATCCGGTGCTGGCGGTCGTGACGGTCGATTGGTCCTTTAAGCGTTTGCGCCAGAGCATTTTTCGGCCGGTTATTTCAGGACGGTCGCCGGCGATTTCAGTCCTCGATGCTTTTAGCTCGACTGGTTTTAAATATTCACTAATAATTTGTATCGGCGGCGCATCAGCGGTCGAAACTGCCTGCGTGATTATTTGTACGAGCTCAGTTTCGACGGCCTTGGTTTGTACGATTTCGGCTTGCACGACCTCGTTTTGCACGAGCTTGGCTTGCGTCGTTTTGGTTTCTACGACTTCGGCTTGTACGATTTCGGTTTGGAGAACATCAGTCTGCGGAATGTCGAGCGGTCCCGCGGTCTCAATCAGCGGTTGCTGCAAGTGAAGGAGTCATGCTTTCAGAATGTCGTTATCAATACATAGCGTGTATATCAGAATAAGATAGGGAACTACGAATAATATAGGGCATTCCGTGATACACCGAAACCCATATTATTGTTTCTCGAAAAGATATTCAATTACATTTGTCGCGAGACCGTTAACTGTTAATGAGAATGGCAATTAAAGTGAATAACATTTACTAACCAAGCAACATTCCGCGCAGGGTTTCTTTGCGGGTATAAGCTGCAATAGTTCTTTCTCTTTGAACTTCGCTATAATTAGATACTGCGCCACTAATTGTGGATCGAGTGGTATCGCTGGCATTTCCATTTCGGTCGACTTTATCTCAGCAATTGTAATTTTTGATTCCATCTGGACCACTTCTGCCTTTTTCTCTTCTACTGGCACTTCTTTTTCGTGCCTTAGTGTTGGTTCCTCGGACGGCGGGATTCTCGTTATTATTTTCTTTTTTTCTACTGGAGGTACTTCCTTCTTTTCAGGTAACTTAATAGATGTAACTCCTTCTTCTATTTCTTCATCTTTCTCCTTTTCTACTTTGAGCACAGGTTCTTCCGCTGCTTCGATCTCCTGTTCCATTTCTCTTTTTATTGTTGGTAATATTGGTGTTGGTTGAATTATATCAATACTTTCTTCTGTTACTACTGGCAATAATTCTTCTGCTTCAATTTTTTCTTTTTTTTCTAAGTCCTCGAGTGACAATTCTGTGACTTCAATTTTGTTTCCTTTCGCTGTATCCGTTACCAATGGCGATTCTACGGCTTTAATCTCTTCCTTTATTGGCACGGGTTCTCCAATTTCTTCAACTTCGGTTTCAGGAAGTAATGATTCTTCTTTTACGTCCAAAGTAGGTGTAGGTTCTTGAATTTTAATTTTTTGTTCTACTGAATTTGCAGTTGAATCTTTCTCAACATCCACAGTAGATTTGTTGGGTTCAAATTTTCCTACCTCGATTATATCCACGGTCGGTGAAATTGCCCGTGGTATAATTTCCTTTTCTTCTGTCGCATTTATTGCTAGTATCTCTTGTTCCACCTCTTTCATTTCTGAAACCGGAGGAGCTTGTACAATTTCATTTGTTCTTATCATTTCCATATGTGGCGTTTCTTTTATATCTGTCTTTTTAGTTTCAACCAGTTGTGGCATTTCCTTCGTCTTTTCTACGATCTCTTCTACAAATTCATTTTCCTCAATTTCTGTCACTGCTAACACTTTATCGGTTTTTTCATTTTCTACTGTTATTTCTCCCCGCATCACTTCTCTTGATTTGTCTGTTTCCTTTTCATTTCTTTCTATATGATTAGATGTTTTAATTTCTTGTTCTTTCTTTTCTATTTGTGGAACAACTAACGTTTCTTTATCCGAATTTATCGTTTTACTATTTGCCACTGAATTTACCGCTAGTTTATTATTTGTCAGATCTTCGACCGTTGCATGTCTCTCTGCATTCTTATTTTTAGGTATTTCATTTTCTTTTGTGTTCTGCACGATGTCTTTGATTCGTATTATTTCTTCAGTTCTCATTTTTTCGATATCTGGTTTATACGGTTCCGGTACAGCTAACGGGACCGTGTCGTCTTTTAAATCTTCTTTGTGAATTGTAGGAGACCGAAAAGAATTTTCCATTGAAACCGCCATAGGAGGTTCCATGCCAATTGGTACTTCCTCTTTTGTAAGTGTAGGCTGTAATTCTGATTCAGCTGTTACTTCCATTGGAGCGTTCACTTCTACCGACGTTTCTTCAGAGTTAGGAACCGGTACGGATTCAATTTTTCTCACAGGTTCCATCTCTTCAGCCTTCAAAATTATTAATTTGTCTTGTAGCTTAGTTTCATTTATTGGGTGTTCATTTTTATTTCGCTTCGCTTTTATTTCGTTCTTCTCAATCACCTTTTCCCGCTTACCTTCTGTAATTAGTGCTGCGTTTTCCTCTGCCACTTCTTTAGGTTTTACCTGATAGAATATAATTAGAGCTATAATAATATATTTTTATCCGAAGATATTACGATTAATTAAGTTAAACGCGTTTCTTTATTCTTACAAATTTTCTTAGTCATTATTCAATGAGAATTGAAAGGTATTATTTATATCGTTGCAGTGGCCATTATTTATGAGCCATAAATTGAAATATCATTAATTTCTTACCCCGACATACGTGCTAACTTGTTCTGCCAAGATGTCAGCATCCTTTTTTACTTCACGACAGTCAGGATGCCTCTAAAAATGCGGAACAGAAACATATTAATATTCCGCATATGTTGCATATAATATTACGTTAAACTTGTTCTAATATCGGCTGAAATATTAAGACGGTTTCTGTATATTTATATAATTGCAATATTTCTTTAATTTTAATTATAATACGAATTGTATACCGCTGCTGTCGTGCGAATTGTATCGATTGCATCGATCCACGATAGGATCGTATCCCGTTGTATCACGATTCCCCGATCGGCCTCGATTTTGTTTACTTCCGGCGCTCGGTCTCTCGGCATTGTTACCGGCCTATCATCCACAACTTCTTCTTCGATTGTCCGGGGTGTTACAGTCTCTCTAACGGGCACGTCCACAATTTCAGCGACCCGTTTTTCCATTTTCTCGACAACTTCCCTCTCGATTTTGACGCCGGGAGTATCATCCTCTCTCTCTTCTTTTTTCTCAACATCCTTAACGACATCGAGTGCTTTTCTTGCCAATTCTTTTTGTAATTGCTTGTCTCGTTCCCGGTCACTTACAGTTTCATCAGGTTTCCTCGTCGGTACAGTATATTCTACCACGCCCAATGCAATCAGTTCCTCGTCCGTCATACCGGTGGGCGACGTCACTACATCGTTGCATACGAAATCAGGCGCACACGGCTTACCATCGTCTTTATACAACTCTTTTAAGGAGTCCAATTTAGACAAGTATTCTCGAACTTCTTTGAATCTCTGTTGCTCGTAAGCGAGATCTTCCGGTCGAACTACAATTCCCGCGTCCTCGATTCGCACGAGATCTACCGGACGATCGACAGCGAGATCAGCCATGTCGGGTCTAACCGAGACGGACTTGTCGTCCCCGATAAGAGCAGTTTCTGCGTCGGCGTCAGTCAGGACGATTCTCGCCTCTGCTTCCCCGTCCACAACTTCAACTCTCGCTAACGCCTCCCCATCCGCAACTTCGACCCTCGCCAGAACTTGGTCGTCCTTCACCGTGGCTACGTCGTCTGCTCTACCGATTGGTCGATGCACGACTTTAGCCCTTACCGCGACTTCCTTATCTGCCACTTTGGCGACGTCATCGTCGCGACCTATCGTAGCATCAACTTTCTCGATACTCCGAAACTTCTCCAGTTCCGCTCTGCACGCGGCCAGCCTTGCCCGGCATTTCTCGAGCGCGTCTTCCAGTTCGCATACGCGATTCGCCAGTTGTTGATTGGCCGCAATTTTCATGTCCAATTGTTCTTGCAACCCGCTCGCCGCGCTGATCGTGTCGCCCTCCATCTTCGACCACAACTCGTCCGTCTGCTGAAGTGTCCTCATGTAAGCTTCCTCGCGGCGTTCCAACTCGAGAATCTCCCGCTTCGCGATCACCTCCTCCTCCGCTAATCGTTGTAGCTTCTCCAGGCATTCGATGTCTCCGGACTCGAGGGACATCGTGCTGGATACTTTACTGAGGTGTCTCTGCTTACACTGCGTGTCATCACACTGACACAATTCGTCCATTTCCATCGCTTTTTTCTTCATCGTCTCCCGCAGCACTCTAGTTTCCTCGTTTAACCGTTCTACCGCGTTTTTTTGCTCCTCCTGAATTCTCCTGGCTTCGTCAAGTTTCCTTTTTCTTTCTTCCAACGTCGCGAATTTCTCCGACCAGAGAGTTCGAGCTTCCTCCACTTTTTTCAACGCCAGCTTCCTTTCCGCCTCGACTTCTCGTATCCTGCAATCGTAATGGCAGCTCGGTGTGCTGCGACAAGCGAGTTCCCTCGTGTCTTTAAATTGTTTCTCCAGGATACGTTTCAGCCTGCAGACGGGCGAGCCTTGCGACGTCCTCCAGATATTCCATATCATCACCGCCGGTATGGAACACTCAAGCATGTCGAGGCGTTGTCGCAAATCTCCCTCCATCTTGTCCAATTCTTCTCTACGCTGCTCCCGTTTGCCGATTATGTCGCGGAGAGGACGTTGACATCGATGCTTATCGGTTGTCGCCATATCGCCAATTTTTATCGGATTTTTAATCTCGCGTCTCGATCCACCGGACGGGGATTCTTCTAAAAGCGTCTCGTTAAGCTCACCGGCAATGGTTATTTTTGTAACAATATTTTCCTTACGTTCTCGAACTGATTTATCACGTTGCTCGGTGTCGTCGACTCTTTTAGAAAAGTATTTCGACGCGGTCGCCTCTTTTAATATTCCATTATTCTCCGTCATTGCTACTTTTCGAAAAGAATTTGCCCAAGATCTTTCTTCCTCTCCCAATGTTTCAATTATCAAGAATCTTTGATTCTACGGGAGAGCGACGTTCTGTTTCCGTTGCATCTTTTTGGCTGGTAGTACGCTTTGACAGATTTTTATTTGAATTATTTTCGTTCTCCATGCGCTTTCTGACCGTCCCACTAAAGATTTAACGACGTCCTCGAAATATTCGATTGTGGAGCGAATTTTATCTGTCCACCAAAATGTAGGTTAATTCATTTGTCATCATGTTTCCTAAGACTTGGTAACCTATCATTGCGATGAGATACAGCTGCAGTTGCGAAGAATTTATATTTGCAATTATAAAATATACAACCGTGCAATTATGCCGCAAAAAGTTTTATTACACGATGCGGCTTAACGCTAAGCGATTGTGAGACAGCGCTCCTACTTCCGCGATTATTTCCATCTGTGTTTGGGGGGTTGCGTCAAAAATATGTATTCATTAATTGTGCTAAAGGATTTAGTGGGACCTCTAATCTCGTTTACCTGGCCAATTATTCTCTCTTGCGTCGTCGTGCACATACATTATCTTCGTAACCGTTAAATCATGTCTAGCTGAGTGATATACGGGATACGCCTAGCAATCGTTGTTCGTTGCGTAAACGCACGCATTACATTTTCGGCGAAAACGCACCATCAATTTTGGACAGATTCCAACGCGGGCAGATTCTGTCGGCAGATTGCTGCAAATCATTCATGAGATTTGTCATAGCATGCGATTACAGCTTTCGATATCCCCTATAAATCACGGTTCTCAATACTAACATGTCTGTATATCTATTAGCTATCTTTGCCATTGATACACCGGTCGAGGTCGCCTTGCTTTATTAACACATCTTCGTTTTAAAATAAAATTTATATTTCGTTATCATTTTCATGTTATATATGACATATAAAACAGAGGAATAAAAAATATATTACGGCAAAGGTGATAAAATAAAATGATATTTTCATATTAAAATACTTAAAATACTTTGGTGATAGAATATTTTACATTTATTGTTAAATGAGAAATCCTTTTTTCGACGTGTGTGGACACGTCATGCAGGCATAAAAATACATCTCTAGATGTAAAATTTTGTTTCTAAATAATAGTGTTATTGTATATTATTACCGTTATTATACAAGCTAGCAATAAAAACAGTGTATGAAATGCGATGCGGTTTATGATAAAAACGAGAAGGTTACACGGGCCGCGTAGGTGAGCATTTTGATGTTAAACTTCGAGATACATGAAAGCATGCACAAGAGCAATACGGTATTCAGCAAGCTATTTTTGCAGTGCTCCTATATGCGTCAACTTCAGATATCTTGATTCGCGCACCGCAGTAAGAAATTCTTACACAAATATAATACGTGTTGGAACATTTAATACTTAATATAAAAATCTCGCGTAGAATACAAATATCAAATCTTAAGTATTAAACTACAATGTAGAAAAAAAACTTGGCCAGGCGTGGTAGCTGAATTCTGTATAAAATTATTCACACTTACGAGTATTATTCAGGTTAGCACGATGTGTATTTTATCACTTTAATTCGATGCGCAATAGTTTTCATATTTAATCAAGTTTATAGAGAGTTCGTTTCAGAGCATAAAAGTTGTAAAAAAACTGTTAGAAATAATTTATGAGTAAATTAGGGAAGGGAGAATTATCAAAGTTTTATAATACCCCAATTTAACTTGTTTATCCAACTTTAAATAATTATTGGAAGAAAACTAGACTTTTCATGTTAAGACGCGTCCTAAATTTTTACCGAATCAAGATTTCCCGGTGAGCTGGGTTTCCTATTAAAAGAAATTTTTTCACTCACTATTTTAATAATTTAATTCGTCCCTACAATTTTAATAAATTTTCTTAATAGTTTAATAACTTGCGAGAAATTAGTTGTGAAATGTATAATCTAATAGACGTGGTTTTTAGCGAGCGATAAGCGTATATATTCATATATACTCTTGTTCGTGTGATAAGCGGTTTAGAACAGGTCTATTTCAACGGAACAATATAAAATATAAAAACTACAATGTGCACGGTGACATATAATAAAGTACGGGATATTGAACCGATAGAGACCTTTGCCCAATGTTAAAAACTACTTATCTTCGTTCAATAATGTGAGCTTCGAACGATATATTGACTATTTTAGCATAAAGCTCATATCGATTTTTACCCGTTACAAGAGTGGCTTAGGGCAGTGTGTTCAAGGATAACCCTGAATATAAATCCGGAAAAGATCACATATACCTTTCATCCATCAGGCAAAAACTTACCTGAATGAGGGGTTGACCTCACCTACCCTCGATTTTCTCCGATACGTACATACACACATGCTCCCCCCCCCCCTCTCTCTCTCTCTCTCTTCATCTCACTCTTTCTGACCTCCTCCATGTCCCTCACAAAATCAATAGCGTCGGTGAGCCGAGTTTACTCTACGCTAGAGCCACATTGGAAAACCAAAATTTGACACGCGATCGAAACCGCAGATGAAGGGAAACGGAGTTTCTGTGTTCACTTGTGAAAGTTCCCTCGTGGATTTTTGACTCGATAAGACCTCCCCGGGCAGTCAATCGACCAATGTAATTTTGCCCGAATAACGGAGAGTTCCAATTGATTTCGAACTTTGGGGACTGTGCTTTTTCAATCTAAAGAAAAGTTTTCGCGACTAATCGCTGCTCGGCACGCTCGACGCTGGGGGAACTTCATAAACTGCGTTAAGCGTTCGCTGAAACTTCACTGAGCTGCGTGGAATATCAGGAGAATATACTTTCGAATTAAGCTCGTCTTGCCGCAGGAAGTACCGATGACTTACAATAATTCTAACAAACTGAGTTTTAAACATACAGATTCAGTCATAAGTTTTACTTGACTTTAATTAAAACATTTTGCAGCAGTTACATATTTGCATTTAATAGTGTCAGTTATAAAGGGAAATGTTCACCTGTGTTAGTAGATGATAATACGCGAGGTATTTTATCCCATTATACGATCTCTTCATTATTAATATGGCATTAAATAATTAATCATTTAAATCGATTATTGCTAATTGTAGGAATAGTAAGAAATAATCGCATTTTACATCTCCCGATCTTCTCATGATTGCATCTCGACTTGTGTATAGAAAATTCATATTAAAATCAACGATTTTAATATGAAAACGTATATATTTTTCTGTTTATAGTAAACTAATGGTATGTGTTATATAATAACATAGGATAATAACATAGATAATATTTCATAAACCATTTGCCTGCTAAAATGGATGGTTTAGAATGGATTAAGTTAATGCAATAAATGCTTAATCCTGGATGCATTACTCGTATCGATTTATTATGCATATGTAGAAAATATGTATACTTACAAAAGATGGAATTTCACGAAAACTCGTAAAGTGTAGCTTGCTATATCGTGCATCATTTATCAACACTTTGATGTCTTATTACGCCGGAATGCTAATTATGAAATAAATCAGCTGCCTCAAATTTATAGGGTAGATACATAGTCACAAACTTAAATAGAAACGATAGAAAATATTTTACAGGCAGAGTAAATTCGATAAAAAAAAAATCATAAATAATGATGTCAATTTTTGTAAGAGAAAAGTAGTTTTCTAGATACAAATTAATATTTACAGAATAACGTGTAAAGCAGAATCGCTAAGGTTCAGAAACGCGTTACTTTATATTTCCCGCCTTTTCACTTTCTAAATTTTCTTTTTATGGAACTTGAAGTTTTCGCTTGGCCTTCGTCCAGATATTTCAGGATTAAATGTTAAATGAACTGGTACGAGGAAGAAATATTCAAGAATTTTCTCAATAAACATAGTATTATTACAAGTATAAAATAAAACGTTTGACGGCAATTTAACAATCGTATTGCATATTCCAATCAAGCGATTGAAGATAAAAATACGTTAATGACTATTAATCGTACTTGTTCTTAATTGATTTTGGCCTAATTTTGGGTAGTTTATTTATTCTTTTATTATTAGAGATTCATAATTAAAGCAATTTCGACAAATTATATGATGTAAAGTAATGTTTGCCTACAATAATTAAAATATATTATGAGTAATTAATTTGTCAGAATATTAGCTGTGTATTGTAAACAATGTTGTATGATACATAAGAATTCAAATGGAAAAATAAGCTGAGCCACCAAAATCAAACTCGCGACATAAAAATCAATAGCACGATGATAAATTAGGTACACATAGCACGTGAGTAAACACGATTACGAGCGTACTACACTACGCGTTATTGGCCAACTTTGATCGTTTATAACTTAAGAAACTATCGTGTTAAATTTTATAGGATAAAGTTTTTATTTAAATGAGCATTAAAGTTTTTGAACGTATTTAATCTCTAGAATGCGCTATTAAAATTGTCGCAAAACATAAAATGCTAAACGTACTATTGAAGATACAATTTGATAGATAACTCAAATGTTTGCTCTAGTATATAATTCGATCGTATCCGGGAAACTTCCTCATGGGGCTTCCTATTTTCTGTGTTGTATGTATATGTTCTATTTATATGCATTTAGTTTTTTCCGATAGAAATTTTATAACGCGGAGTGTACGGTCACTAGGCGACCGATGTGAATTCTTAACCGATTTTATATCCCTTCAAGTTTGATAACCTTTCTGATTTCCCTGGAGAGTTGTGCATCAGAAGCGTGTATTGCCGTTCCATAAAGCTAGAGAAAGAAAAGGTTTACGTGGACGAATTTAAAGCACATAAAGTTGCCAGGGGTGTGTAACCATTTCTGTTTTTACCGGAGAAATATATATCGATGCGTTTTCATTTCCTAAAAGTTTGCGCGCAACGCCGTAATAAGAGAGTTACTCGAGGTGCATTTATATTTAATTACAAAAAATCTCTAGTGGAAACTTTGAATGAACACTAAGGGACGAATATTTCTTCTTTAACCAAATAATAATATTCCAAAGATATATTTTTAAATGTATTTTTCTTTAAAATTCAATAATCGTAAAATGTTTATTATTAAAGTAACGAAAAACAGCAATTACCTGTAATAGCTTTGAAATTTTCTGTGATGGAAATCGTCTTTGGACTTGTAAAGTTTGCAGTTGAAGAAAAAGTGATTTCTCATATGCTTTATGTACGTACGCATATCTACAACGACGTGTAAAGCGAATATACATAAGATGTATTTCAGTTCGCGAGAGTTGGAAATTCTTTCGCTCGTTTGAATGCGCCTGAATCGTTTGCGGAAGCACTAGACTCTTTCGTCTCGTTTCCGGCATCAGACGCGGATACAAAAGTAGGATCCGATTATTCAAATAATTTTGTCTTAGCCGGAGTACCGCCGGCTCGGGCAAGTGCCGACTTCTTTTATTTTAACTTTTAACGAGTTTCTCACTCCTCCGAGATCGAAGACAGCGCGCAGTTTTTTTTAATGACGAAACCATCGTGCTACACATTCTCGCAGACACTTCTCCACGTTTCCATCTTCCGCAAACTGATGTTGCCGCTCAATTAAACGAAGTAAAAAATTCTGTTATATCGTAGTACTTTCTTGTGTTTCGTTTCTTGGTAAGTGAGAAAACTTTTACAATATAATAATGGGTGTAGATAAAATACAAGGTAGTTGGAGAAATAGGTTTTAGCGATAATTTAAGCATTGGTTATTATTATCCTCATCTTTAGAAATAATTCATTAATTACGTTTTACGTCGTTCAAGTTAATTCCATGGGAAAGAAAAGACTTGCCTTTTCTGATACATTTTAATGCTTAATTTTTTAAAATCTCTCTCTATTGTTTAACAGCAAATTTAATTATACCTTTAATATCATGGCAAGATGTTTCTCTATTTATTAATCTCATGTACATGTATTTTATTTCATTTATTCAATTATTAATATATAATAAATTAAAAGAATATATTATATAAGCTCGAATAATCGAATGATTTTCACTACTCGCGTAAATTTCTTTGATATTACGCGAACAAAACTTTTTGAAAAATTTCCAAGTCAATTAAAATACTTCTGATTAAATTATTTGGATAATCCCCACTCAAGATATCGAAACTATATTTGCCGGTGAAAAAGGCGGACACAATTTTTACTCATCTCTTTCTTTCATTGAAACGGAAATAAACCAACAATGTTATTTAAAGATTCGATTTACCATTTTTACGTTGGTGTCTTATCGAAGAGTTCTTCAAATTGCATTCATGTGATCGGACGAAATTTAAAATACGATTACATCAAGCGCACAAGTGCTCTTTTGACAGAATGTGATAAAATTTCTTTTTGATAACGTCCGATAAAATTTCTTCGTACAACACGCTTATGACGTAAAACGTATACAGTTAAGGGTGGATTATACGGGATAACCTAGACCCGCGTGCGTGCTTAGGGTTTCTTATCCATCCATGGATCAAAGTTACCTCGTGTAACTTTTGTTAAGAGCTCCATCTCTGCGTCTATTTCTCGTCTTCGTTTCAAAGGCCGCAGATCAAATCTTCCGCCACGTCCAAAATCCCAAATGGGACTGTAAGATGGAAAAATAAGATTTCTTCTTCCAATAATTTGAGGAAAGGTCTCGTTCCTTTTGGCGAACTGGCGCGGAATGTGTAACTGGCGAATTCCAGATTACAAATGAAAACAATGTCTATAGACCACATTTGTAAATGTTATTATGAATCGTATTAATTTTTACTATCTAACATAACTTATTCGTTGCCTTTTAATTAAAAATAAATTTAATGAAAAATATCTTGGGTGAAAAAATTACAGATAGCTGGAACGGGAAACGATATGAGCGTGTTCCTCCGACGTTACATCACACTCTGTCATTTAGTGACAGTTATTTAATAATTCACGATAGCGTAAAGTCAGAACTTTAATCATTCATCCGAGCTACGCGATAGTGCGGATCCACTTTTTTGTTCTGTATTCATTTTCACATTATGATATTGCTTCCAGTCTATGACATATCTCGTGTGCAGTATGTATCATGATAACGTTAATTATTAAAACGTGCACACATTTACAATATGTATAACGCAATATCGATATTTTAAAATGAGTTCTATTTGCGCGCGGATATTAATATGCGGCCTGAAACGAAAAGTGACGCGTTAAAAAGTATTTACGGAAATTAAAGTTAAATAAACAATGTTATTTATTTCATTTTAATGGTTCGCGAATTGTATAACAAATATACAGTTAGTGAATTTTGTAATCTTTAAGAGAAGGAAAGGCGGAATTAATTTTTTTCAGGTCAGAACTTAGGGTACATTAATTTATTAACACAGAAGCTCGCACATGTATGAAACATTCAACCTGCTTCACCTGGAAACTAGTATCGCAAACAGATTTTCAATTTAGGAACAGTCGGCAAAGTCCACGTAATGTACATAACTTTCCGCATACGTTACATAGCAAATATGACATATAATATTTGGCAACGTCTGGTGGACAAGTAGCAGCAACACGCGTGCACAACTATAATCCGTCAGTTTTAGATATCCGATATTGTACGACAATATTAGAGAACGGCAACGTGTGCGATAGTACCTCTCGAAATTTTCCCTCAGGAAATATTGACCCCAATCCGAGTTCAAAGCAGCCGTTATTAAAATTACGCTGAAGATATAATATCTAGAGAAAGACTCTTCGCGCAAGATATAAATTTATATTGTACGTAAATATCCTTTTCCCTTCCGCAAAGTAAGCCGGCAATCGATGATACACGCGGTCAGATTCGCCCGCGAGGATTAATTGCGCCGGTATAAATTCCGCAGCGTCAAACCGGTGCGGCCGGGATTTTTGTTCCCGACCCAATAAAAATGTTCTTCTCATTTCCGTGCGACTCGGCCTGCCTGCATTTTCCCCGGCCGTGCATATCTACCCGACCGAATTTTGTCGGACCGATAAACGAGACACGAAGCAAGGGGGAGAGAGAGAGAGAGTGTGTGTGTGTGTGCGAGCGTGTCTCACGTACCCCGATTTCTCAGAGTCGTATCTCGCGTGTGCAAGCTCGGCCGCCTATAACGATGCGGAGGCGCATCGACGCGACTCTGCACCCTTAAAGTATGTAGGTTAGACGTGACGTCATGACCCGCCTTGTGACGTGCACCCCCGAGTGAAATATGCAGTGATGCACTCGAGTATCCCTCGTACCCTCGCGGTCATTGGCACCCGGCACAATGAATCGCCGAGGCCAGAGCGGGCAGCCTCGTGGACGGACGGCTTTAAACCGTTGTCCGTTCGCTTTCTCTTCTTTATTTTCTTACCCCTCTTCCCCCCCCCTCTTTCTCTCTTTCACTTTCTCTTTCTCTCTCTCTCTCTCCCCCCCTCTCTCTTTTCTGTGTATCGTACGTATTGTAACTTCTCGACGTACGTACAAAGTTCTTCTGGCATAAGGCCGCCTTTGCACGCTCGCTCGCCAGCGGCCGACAAATTGTGTTTTAAACCATAGAAGACTGCTCTTTTTCCGTCGTCTCGCTCTATAACCCATGCGTTATAATGCTGAACGTAATTTTCTCTCGGGGCAATTTTCGTAACGGCGAAATCATCCATCCTCGATGAGACGTCGCGATCATTATAATTGACTTCGCACTTCTTTCTCAATGAAATGAAAAATTCACTAATTCTGAAACTTACTTTAAATTGAATTGACGTAACACACATATAGATACAGAGTGCGTGTGTGTGTGTTTGTGTGTGTTTGAATCAATATTTGTGTATGTAACAAACGGCACACGGCCAGCTTATCGATGACAATGTGTTCTTACTGGAATACACATAATTGTTATCAGTTTTTTATCAGATGACACATTACCTGCGTGCCGAGTTATGCACACCCTCCATTTGCGTTATCGATTGCTATATAGCCGCGTAATAAAAACAGCGCACGTCGAACAGACGGTGCTCAATACTTTATGAAATTTCGCAGACGTGACGACCCGCAGTATTGACGAACGCTCTAGTTCTATTTTCGCCCCGTATAGAAATATTACGTGGAATGTCGAAATTGTTGTCCGCCCCGTATCGATATATCGAGATACCTGTGCGTTTAATAAAAACAATTTTGATGGCTTTAACGCGCGATGGCTCTCACGCTACCGTCACTGTACCTTAGTCGATAATCGGAAGGGGGCTTTTTTTAGAAGAATACATTTAGGGCGCGATAGAATTAAATTCGGAAATTGAACTTTTTGACCAATACTGATTGCTGGCTGCAATCTCCGTGATAACGTTCAGTTGATATTCCACCTGGTTTTCGCGTTCGATCGCTCTTCGCCACTCGTCCGAGCGTGAAATACGCGATTGTGCGCCGTTCGTGCGAATGAACGTGTTAGACGGCGCTTCCGCCTTCCTCCGGGGCTTTTTATTTTAGTGTGTAAGAGTTGAGCATTTTTCGAGATGCTCCTTTTCTACCGATAAAGTATCTAACTCGGCTGGATTGTTTGAGTTTTAATCCTTTTATCGCGATTTATGACGTGTGACAAATGAAAATGTTGGTTTTTGTAAAAAATATACGTTATGCAAATCTTTTTTGTTGTTTATAAGAACACAAATATTGTTTAATATCATTTCCTTTCGAAACGGTCTATATTACTGCGATGATACCATAAATGTGGATATCGATGATAAATGAGAGTAATGCGTGTGCAATATTTATAAAATAATTTCGCTTTTCTGTGCAGTTCACATTTAAATTTAAAACAAGCCCGCTTTCCCGATATGCAACTGCAGTTCGGCGAACTCTTGTTCGAAACGTAAATAAGCGCATGATCCCTGGCGATGCCGGTTTGGCATGCCCGACCCGAGATGAAGTTGTTGGGAAATTCCTGCGGGTATACTTCGTTATTATCGCGTGGTCGTGCAATGTTACGAAGTTCGATAGTTTGACGCAATTATCGTAACGCGCGCTATTACAACCGAGCATCGCGCTACTTACGCTGTCGTTACGTTCGATAAGTATACAGCGCCGATTACTTCGGCGCTGAGTTATTGATCATGGATAAATCGGATAACTGGATCAAATAATTATCTTGTCGCGAACGGCTGGTGCTGTTCTCAATGTGGAAAGACCGTTCGATAGGGACGCGGACGTGCGATTTAACTACAGCGAATAAAAGCGTTCGTATTTTCGATATCATATTCTCTTCATTCTTTAGAGCTAGCCGCTTATTTCGCGAGCTTTTGGATAAGGAACAACGGAAAATTTTGTTCCAGAAAAATGATAAACTGGTGCCGAGCGCGCGTATGTTTTTCTCTGCTGTTTCGGATATAATTGTTGAAATGTACAATTACAGATTGAGAATGTAGCTTATAATTATTTCCCACGAGATCCTTCAACGTTTAATTGACTCTCCGCGAGCCAACTTGAGTTGAGAATGCATTGAGTAATGTGCTCCGTTGATCATATTTAGGAGCTAACTGATTTTCAGCTGTGCCTTTGTGCGAGATGGAAATCTGCGTGAACAATATCAGAACTAACGTCGGCTGTTTAAATGGCCCATTGTGCGCCAACTGGAGCTGAGAATATCTACGCCGAATAACGTGCTTCGTTGCTTGCGCTTAGAAACTATGAGATTTTTGTCTGTGCCTTTGCGCGCGATTAGATTTGCGTCAACAATCACCAAGAACAGTAGGCGCGAACATCATGAAGTGGAGACGATGAGCTTAGAGCGCTTAGAGAATGAGTGAATAACTTATAAATTGATTACGACATCGAGTTCTACTTAGACTCGAGCTCAAGTAAAATGTATCAGGGATATATTCATAACTATTTCTTTTGCAGAATAAAAATTCGTGCATATATCAACGTGGTTACACGTACGAACAAAATATTCCTCTTTCTAGGAATGACTGTGAGAAAATATCAGTCCTATTAATTCTAATATAGTGAGCACCGATATCTCCGCTATTGTTTCGTTTCAGCCTGTTTAACATTGATAAATTGATTGATGTGACGGCTCGTAAAGTAGTACGGATTGCAGTAACATCTCACAAATAGATTTCCATATCGATATAATATACATTATAAAATTCATGGAAGTACAAGAACAACTCTTTCGTGTATTCTTTTGCACATATAGTTTGCATATTTGTGAAAACAATATTTGAAAATGCGGCTCTTTTTTTTTCGGGAAAATAAAAAAAAATTGCAGTAAATAATATCGCCCATTCCATTTACGAGATAGTGATATGGCCACGTCGAGTCATGCAAGATGCAACGCCACCGAATAAAGCTCGTGACAAACGATAATAACATTTTATTGGTATTGCTACTGCGGGAGTCATTTTCCCACGGGGCATTTAAAGTGCGCGGCTTTCACCATTTTGTGATCAGCATTTCAGTGAATATTGAACTTAAAAAATTTCAAATATCAAATCCAATTAACTCGACAACTTTACGCGCACATAAAATAAAATGACGCGCGGAGCTTGTAAGTAAAAAAAACATATTTTAATGCAAAATATTAAAAAGTTCGGAGTTCGTTTATTATTAAGCAGCTTTTTAGTGAAATTATTAAATTGCCTAATTAAATCGTTGCCTCCTCGCGGACAGATCCGTTCTGTATTCGTTAAAAACATGTTCGTACGTTTCCTGTTTGGAGCGCGTATTTCCTATGTGAAGCACGTTTCAGATACAATCGGCGAGAGAGAGACTGGACAATTTAATACTCTACTAGAAATTGAATCTAGTTGATAATATGTGTTTACTTCAGGCAATCTGGCCGCACGGCGTGCAAAACCAGCGATAATGCGTGCCAAGCAGCCATCACCGTGGTTCATATTTACCTCTTCGGCCGAACAATGCTGCTTCATTTATGCTGCGTATTTAACGTTAATCTTTGAAATTATCTATTTACGCGAGTCCTCGCATCAGCGTATCTTCACGCTTTTAGCGCTCGTCGCGGCTGTATCGTTTTTCCATGATAACGCTGTTTTTATGTAAATACACGTAGTACACGGTAACAGGTAAAATGTTATTTAAAAAAATAATATTTCAACGAATGAGAGTTAAAACTGTACGTTTTAAAGTAATTTTTTGTATTCTACTAGATCTTGAATCGCAGTTTGCGTATGTCACAATTGTTGCAGTCAGCAATTTAAAGAGATTGTTTTATATTTCTGAATTTTATCTTGATCGCGCTACCGTCAATGGTTCACTTGCAAAAGTCATTCGTCTTGGAAGACTGCACTGGCGAGAAAACTTATATAATTTAACGTTAATCTTATCCTAAAACAACATTCACGCGGGGGAATCGACTCCGTAGCTGATTCGATTGCTACCGCGACGGTTAAGCGAATCACGGAAAATTGAATCAGCCGGCGCGAAATCACGCTGATCGAACGTAATGTTCGATGTGACCCGATTGCAGGATATATCCCCGTGGAATGGTAACCTGCTCGAGAGGGTGCACGCTTACGTCGCGGCCAGTGTTTATCACCTGACGTCACCTGCCACCCTCCGGCGAACGGAGTAGAGCACGGCTCCTGGCTAGGGATGGGGGTGGGCAGGTTCAGTTTGCAGGTTCGTTCGTTCGTTCGTTCGTTCGTTCGTTCGTTGGAGGCGACGGCGATAGGGGAAGTGGTGGTCGCCATGGCTACCATTTGACGAAGGAGTTTGGGGGATCGATGCCGCCAGTAGCGTAGCATCAGGTGGCTTGAGGTCGTTCGGGTTTCCCTCCCCTTCCGGCGGAGGCGTCCAACAAGTGGGGCTCCCCTACAGCGTGGCTAGCTCTATTGGCGGCCAGCTGGATACATCGTGTGACACGTATAGGTCGGGGGATCCTTCCGAGTCTTCGTAGACCAACTCGACCTCGGTTATGTACACTTTCGCGGATGACCGGGGTTGCTCCGCTGACATTTGTCAAGAATCGTGAGGTTTACAGCGCACGTGTCTCCTTGTGGTCGCAACTTCGAACTTCGTTATATGCTTTCGTCTGCACTTCGATTCGATTCTTCTCGAGCATTGTGAAAGCGTTTGCTATTTTATCGATTCTAGGTAAAAACTTAAAGTTATTAAAACTGGTTGCGACGAGCTCAAATTTTCATACCGCGAAGGCGTGTCAAGTACTTTTCTTTAATTTAAAAATAATTCGATTTACTATAATTCTACAGGGAGCTGTAAGAAACGTTTCGCACGTAATGTGGATTTAATAGTGGAGCATAATATTATGATAATGGCGATCCGTAATAATGTTTGGGGAGGTTTAATTAAGTTACGAATCGTTCGTCGCCATATTAATGTGCTGAATTACAGACCGTGCTTTCACATTTAATTTACCGCTTTATACCTTCGGGTGTTAATGTGAGCAATCATTTTTTTCCTAGCAAGAAAGCACACCCGATGGATTATAGCAATAATCCATTAATCTCACACAAACCCGTTTTATTCGATACGTTGTCTATAATAAATTAAGATTCGCAATTAAGTAATATATATATCTCTCAATTAAATCGAGGCAAAATCTCTCAGTAATTAGAATTTTAAGTAACAGTGATTTTTATATCGAAACATCTTCTTGATTGAGCGGAGTCAATCGTTATTTTAAATAATATTAACTATCAAAGATTAGTTTCTTCAAATTGCCAGTGTAATAATAAAAGTCCAAATTTCATTCGACCACAGCTAGCCACATTTGTTAATTGATCGGTCAATGCAGAAAATTTATTGCGGAAAATATCGCCTCAGCCAGAGTTTGAACCTGGATCTCCTTTACTCTCTAGGCGGTCGTCTTACCAATTCGACCACTGAGGCATGTTAAGACGACCGTCTAGAGAGTAAGGAAGGTCCAGGTTCAAACTCTGGCTGAGGCGATATTTTCCGCAATAAATTTTCTGCATTGACCGATCAATTAACAAATGTGGCTAGCTGTGGTAGAATGAAATTTGAAATAATATTAACTATGTAGAGCGATAAGCAAAATGTATAGTAACAGTTACAATATTAATAACAGTCGTCGAATAAATGTGAAATATTGGGTATAGAATTTTCAAATTCGTAGGCAGGACAACGAACACAACGTTTTTTTTGTTGTTTTTCTAGCCGCGCGGTATCGTACGATGTTCTATGTATCATTGTGTACGCGAAGGTCGCTGCACTATCATTCGCTCGCCGAGCACCGAGCCGGTAGGAAGTGCCGGAAGTCGCGCCCCGTACGTCGTGTTACTTTTGCGTTATCGTTTCCGAAACGCGATCGCGATGAGTATGGGGATAAAATCCCGTTTTATTCGATACGTTGTCTATATTTTCTGCATTGACCGATTAATTAACAAATGTGGCTATAGCTGTGGTCGAATGAAATTTGGACTTTTATTATTATACTGGCAATTTGAAGAAACTAATCTTTGATAGTTAATATTATTTAAAATAACGATTGACTCCGCTCAATCAAGAAGATGTTTCGATATAAAAATCACTGTTACTTAAAATTCTAATTACTGAGAGATTTTGCCTCGATTTAATTGAGATATATATATTACTTAATTGCGAATCTTAATTTATTATAGACAACGTATCGAATAAAACGGGATTTTATCCTAAAACATTATTAATTTGTACACGCTTATTAGCAACGTTCATCGATTAATTAATAAGTTTCTACAACTCGTAGTGACAAATGATTTACATGTTGACGCGGCGGCTTCTTATTTCACGAAAGTAACTTTAAAATATGAATGTAAACCGGGGTACTTTGTCGCGATTACATCTCGCTTTACGTTTACGTATCGCGCTTTACATTGTCCGTCGATCTCACAATCGGTGAAATCCGCTTTTCATCTTTGGGAAAAGAGAGAAACATTTGTTGGTGTGCGGCTTTGGTGTTTGCTGTACTCGTTCTGTATTCACAGTAGTAGTCACTGAACACAGTAATTAGAAATATTAGGTATGGAATTTTCAATTTACTTCGTATTTCGTAGACACGGGACAACGAACTTTCAACGTTCGTTTTTTGTTTATTCCTCGCGCGGTATCGTGCGACGCTCTGCGTGCTATTGTGTATGTGTGTACGTGAAGGTCGCTGCGCTATCATTCGCTTAGGCCCGGTCTACAATGAGTCGTTAGTCGTTAGTCAGAAGTCGGAATTATATGTCGGTCCTTTTCCTTCCACCCAGAAAGGAAAAGGATCAACATATAGTTGCGACTTCTGACTAACAACTAACGACTCATTGTAGACCGGGCCTTACCGAGGCTCGAGGCGGCAGGCAGCGTCGAGAGTCGCTCCGTGTGTCGTATTACTTTTACGTTATCAGTTTCTGAGACGCGATCGCGATAAGTGCGGGGGATAAAACACTGCTAATTCGTACACGTTTATCAGTAACAAGTAAAGTTCATCGATTAATTATCAAGTCTCTACAACTTACAATGAGAAACGATTTGTATGTTGAGGCGACTTTTAATCACGTAGATATTTCACGGGACTAATTTACTTAAACTTAAAACATGAGTGTATAAATCACGGTACTTTGCCGCGATTACGATCTCGTTTCCACGTCGCGCTTTGAATTATCTGTCGATTTCAGTGTAACTTGTTTTCCATTTTGCGAAAAGAGGAAGAAATTTGTTGGTGTTTGCGTTGCTGGCTGTAATTTGTTCTGTAGAAGAAAGTAGAGGAGGTCGTTTATTGCGTGTCTATACGTGATCGAAAATGGGATTGAAAATTACCTGACTTACATTGACTGTTACAATTGATAACGGCTATTCGTCGCAATAGATGTTTCTCTCTCGTAGTTAATTTCGCGTAAGGGTTAGATTGATTTAAAACATCGTTTCGTGGCGAACTACTTCTTTGGATTTCGATGCTCGCGTCGCGTTTTATGCATATCATCAATTTAAAAATGATTTATCCATTGTTACTCTCGAACAAAGTATACAAGATAACGTACGAGTTGCCGGTTGAATAACTTGCGTGATGGAAAGTCGTACGACATGTGTTAATAATACTTGGTGCACGAAAAGAACAATGTAGCTGCTGTAGCTAAAACTTAGCAAAATAGGGACAGCTAATATTTTAGTTGTGACAGCTCAATATTTTGCTACTGTGCCTATTGTATTAGGTGCGACAGCAAACGGTTAGGCACAGTAGCAAAATATTGAGCTATCACAGCTAAAATATTAGCTGTCCCTATTTTGCTAAGTTTTAGCTACAGCAGCTACATTGTTCTTTCCGTGTGTGTTTCGTGGTGTTTCATATCGCGTACGGGAATGCCACGCAAAATTGTGCGCGATCGTAATTAATCATTTTCGCGAGTGAATTGTGTGAGTGCCACAAGGAGATCTGAGAGGAGGAGGCGGCCTGGGGGGGCATCGGGCAACGGCGGAGCAACCATGAGGTAAGTGTTTTACATCTTTATTATCTGCTACTTGCAAAATTAAGCAACTGCTCTTTGTATTTATTCAAATAATTCGAGTAAGAGTTACACACAAAATCATACGTTAAAATTTTGTGAGTTTCTATTTAAAAGGAAAACTTGCCAAGTACTCTGTAATTATTTTATTAAATATCTATTTAAGAAAATATAAAATGTTTATTGCAATAATTTTAAATTTAAAAATTCCCTACTAATCATACATTTGTATTTTACAGTTTACGACGCGGTCTACAACTCCGCCGCTGCGCATCGTATCGGTGAGTGGTTAAATGCTTTTTATTTTAAGTTGACGTAATAGATCCGTATAAAAATTGCATTAGTGTCACATGTAAAAGGCACTGGAATTCAAATACATATAAGTTTGCAAATAAAATAAGTTTTCATAGATCCATTGCTTGAAAATGGATTGATTAATACACTTTAGAACGACTGAATAATAAATTAATATTGGAGAATATATAATTTTATTCGATTTTTGTGCACGTGTTCGCGCACACAAAGATGAAGTATAAAATTTTCAGAAGACACAAAGAATATTATGTATTTTTCAGAGATGAACACCACGATGATATAATATGTATATATTAAAATAAAAAATAAGAGAAACAAAAGATTAATAAAACAAGGTTCCTAAGATAAAAGCAATAAAAAATAAATAAGGCAATAGAGGAGAAATCAAATGAAATTGTAACAAATATGAAGTGTTAATAGTTTTAGAGTATACATCTTTTATTTAAATTTTCGTCGTGGTGTTCATCTTTTGAACGATGGACGATGAAGCAACGAAATATTTATGTGTGTATGCATACTGAATTTATGTGAAACAAAAATAAATTGACATATAACAATAAAATAGGCTAGGAGAAAATTGTTAACGTCTATTGACAATTAATAGGGAGGTGCATTACGTATAATTATTAATTTCTCATTAATGTCTCGACTATTTTCTATTAAAGCTGCGTAGCGCGCGCGATGCTGTGCTCTAGTTTGTTATTAAAAAGTACCTTTTGTGATAATATACAAATATATTATTACTTAATTTAGTTTTCCTTATTCGAATAAGGAGAACACAATGACCAGACGCTTTCCTATTCTTAGGGATACCAAAATATTCTTCTTTTTCTTGAAAAAGTTACTAATAGTACTTCTTTTGTTACTACTTAGTTACTACTTCTGATTATTATTTCTTTTGCTTTTACCTCAAGTTGCTAAGTAACCGTTGTATCCGTCCATAAACTGATCTCGGAAACACATTTTCCCGGGAAATTCTTCTGGGAAATATGCCCGTGAAACTTCATGCGCAGAGAATCGGTATTTGTGAAATGCAATTCGAGTATCACGCATTCCAATATCGGCACTCGGCGTGCATACTATTTGAATTGGGAAGCGTGTAATGACTAATCCGTAATCGTCATTTACGGACAAAGCATTGCATCACTATCCTGAAATAAGAGCGAGCAGCATTTTTAACGTTGAATAAATAAAATTTATTTTCTTTTTGTCCTGCAGAATGTAAAATCGTATCGGCTGATCTGTTTTTACGAGAAAATTGCTTTAGACAAAATTAATTACGTTAAAATCACACATTCTATTAATGGAGAGATCCAAATTTCCATTTACGTGGCTTTATTTGTAAAATACACCTATCGTTTTTGTTATCGTCGTAGAATTTCTCGTTAGATTAAATCTCGCAGCATCAAGTACAAATTATAATCCAAGTTTAACCGAAACGCGCTCGAACAACCGCGAGAATCACGATTAAATCCGACGAATAATCTTTCCGTCGTCATTGTTGCGTTGATTAAAAACGCCCGGCTTCTCTCTTTCTTTCTTCCCGCCTCTTAAACGCTATCTCGTCGTACGCGGAATCCGCAATATTCATTTTACATGTTTGAAGTGCGGCCAGCTCGTAGCAATCCTACTCGTTGTCAATGTGTTCCGTTCCTCTTATTCCCTACTTCGGTATGGTCCTGTTCTCAACGATAAAAAGAACAAAACGAGGACGAAATAAGAAGGGTCTTATCCGCTTTCGCAAAGAGGGCGAATACTGAACACTACTAAACTAGTAGGAGAACGAAGGGAGCAGTTTCTAAAAGCATTGCTGGAAAGTAGACGGGACGAAAAAGATAAGGGTCGATGCTCGTGTACAAGAAACAAGTGTGGAACAATGCAATCCGCGTGTAATGAGAATATCCCTGTCTTTTTGGAATGCATATTTTTTAAATACTTTCCATCAATGCTATACATCGCGGCTTTATTAAACTTGTTACTTTTTCACTTGCCTCTGGGTGGGATTATTAAAAAGATGATTACACTATTAACGGCAGTTTAAATTTCGTGAGATATGAGTACCTCTGTGTGGATGCTGTAACTTTCAGGAAATTATTAATCCGCGTTACGTGAATTTTTATAACTGCACACGCGCGCGAATCGTGTTAATATGATTTATAAAATAAAATTGCTTTTCACAATCTTTCAAAGATTTGCATTTTTGGTTCGTGCAGAGAAGCATAATGAAAATTCCATGTATGATGAAATTATTATATCGTCAATGCAATTATACAGAATGAAATTGTTTGAATGGCAAGATTAGCAAATGTTAGCAATTACCATATGTTTTACCGAACCTATCTCGAGTTTCGCGTGCAATAAATGAGATTCGCATATTGCTAGTTCCAACGCATTTCTTCGCACAAAGGCAGGAAATATGAGATTTCTTGAGAAACATCGCGGTCGCGTTTACAGTGTTCTCTAGAAAGAAAGGATAAAATGAGAGTCCTAGGAGCTTCCAGGAGAAGAAAGAAGCGTGATGATATTGAGCTAGGTGAAGCGTCTGTAGTAGCCAATCTGTCTGAACGAAGCTCGTGGAAATTGAATAACAGCGCTAGCCGTTGTCCCGGTATTCGTCGGAATTCTGGGAGATTATTTGGTCAATGATATTACTTAGCGAGTAATTTTATTAAGGTTAAATTACGTCAAGTATATATGCATACTTTTAGAGAATAAATATTTAAGTATTCAAATTGTGACTTAAATTAGATTAAGATGGTAATGCACTGTTTAATGTAGCAATTTTACTATACTACTAGAATTTTAATTCTCCATGCTAATGCAGAGCGCGGCTAATTAGATTACGAAGATACACGGCGCTATTCGCGTTTTCATCTCTGCTCGAAACATTGTTTCGTGATTGTATGTACGTTATTTGCATTTGCGAGGACTTTTTCATGATCACGCTTAGCAATTGGTTCTAATGGATTTTCACATAGATGGATATGTAGATTGCGCGAACGAAATTTTACTGAACGGCGGATTGTGGACGTGTTTCTCGCTACCGACGAGTATGAAGAAATACACGTGATATACCGCAATGAACGCCAATTTCCTTTCCATGTGAATTGCGAAATAGTACCGCGGTTGCTATCTCGGAGATGGGATAAGCGTTCGGCGTGACTTAGCGAAATAAAAATGCACGATCTCTCGTCTGGATGCAGCGTTTAACGTAGGAGATAGCGTACAAACGGAATATTGATGCCATCATTTATGCGGTAGCACGTAAAAAATTATATCTCTCGCGCGAGTAAAACAGAAGTTCGCGCGCGTAACGAAGAACAGATGGGGAGGAGAGAACTCGCGCGAATTCTCTGGTATTCTAAAGCTCTCCGCGTGTGCGGGGGTTTATGTGGGAAGTTGTGGCAACTTCTCCCACACTCGACGAGGCGCATCCGCGAAACATTTTTCACTGGGTACACTCGAAAATGTGACTATGAATAAATCTTCCGTCGGAAATAACAATCGGTGTGAAGTCACACGTTTTGAAACCACTCCAAAAAGCATCAGATTTATGAACCCCAAGCCGGACAACCATGCCGAACGACCATGACGTTTTTGTTGTATTATTTAAGGGAGGCTTTAAAGATGCGTGATCTCATATACACTTCATCATGTCGAAAATCCTATTATCCTGCAATCTAATGCATTATCACATTTAAATTCCTCACAGGCAGTGAATGAAGTGAACATAGAATAGTACAGGAATGAAGTGGGCTCTTTAACAAAATATCTCGCGCGATATAAATCTAATTTAAAATTAAAATCGTAAAACCGCCGAGTATTTGGTGACACGCGGGTATAGAATTTTTGCACGGGACTTCATTACCGGCTCAGACCGCGCAATTTCCTAGACAATAACTTTTTGTCCTTTTTGACCCCGCGACTCCGTTATGAAAAATGTTGCGAAAATCCAGAGTCCATATGCGTCCGGCCATGTGATCGCGCGTAAAAGAGAAATGCGATACGAAGCAATTTGCATTATCTGTGGCTTAAAAAAAATTTTAACCTCCACTCCTTGACGTTATATTTTTATTGTTTGCCGACGAGTTTGCTTTTTATCGCGGATTTTTTTCTCGAAACGGCAAATCCGCTAAAACTTTTGTTCGCTATTCTTTTTATTGGCTTGCGGCAACTTGAACGATCCTTTGCCGTTTTTATCACTCGGAGAAGTAATGCCAAGATTTTCATATTGTAAATTACCAATGTAACCAAGTTGCATTGTAAGACTTCTCAAGACTCGATGCGATCCTCCGTGGCTCGAATATAACGGAGCAACCTTAGAAGTTCTCAATACGTCGGTAATGAACTCGAATCGTAAATCACGAACAATCGTCAACTTTTGCGTCAGACTTACGCATTTGTATCCGCTATATGGCGCATGTGTTATTGTTGAATCGCTAAGTGAACGGCTGCATGCTATTGTCGACTCGCATCGGATAGTGCAGTGTCGATAAATGCATTCACGGCACGACAGTTACTTTAATTAAGTCGCGTCATGTTACACGATTACGAGCATAACGTGTGGGATTCATGTTAGCGTCGTGTTTATTCTCATTATGTGCACCGAGACATCAGCGTATCTACCCCGTATTAAAATCTTTTCTTGCCGTGCAATATTTAGTTTCATACATTCCCGAGATACTGACAAACTTTAAATAAATCTTCAGCGTCCGAATAAATAATTAACTTCTTTCTAAATAGCATTCCAAGACTGACATCTGTCTACGTTAGGGTTTCAGTAAAATTTCAATTAAATTATTCTTCTATAAAAACATGATATAAACGCGATGTTCTTTCACATCAAGTTTATATTTATTCTAGTTATTTATTCTAAGGTAGGAAGAAGTGCAATATTTCAGAAACGTTTTGAACCTCGCGACCTTATTTGGCCCGTAGCGACACATCACTATGTTGATTACCTTAATGGGAGGTTCTTTGCCTTTCTCGTCCACGCATTCGCTAGCGACATATTGCCTGCCTGCATCCATAGGAGCCTGTATTCACGGAAGCTTTTGTGTAGCAAGTAACTCGGCGGTAAACTCGGGGAAAATAATAATCTTGTTGATGCCGCTCACGGCTGTGTGCGTCGCGCATATATATAGGCCGACGCACACTTATGCAGGACGACACTCATAGACTCATCGATATTGACAAAGTTACGTTGGGTCTCCCACGCGGTAGTCTACGTCTTCGTCGCTCGAGGAAAATAGTCTTTTAGAGTTCATCAGCCGTAGGTGATAGAAAACGTCCATCGTACACACGGGGTGGTTAGTTCCCAGCGAAAAACTTACTCGCACCGAGTACCGTGTCCAACTCTCGGCTCTTACGGTGAAGCGGCGACGGCACGCTTCAGCTCCGTCACGCTCAACATTTTATGAGCTATCAAAAAGAACTGTAAAACGTCGTCTTCGCTCCATCGATCTGTTCTCGCGCGAGGGTGACTACTTTTGTTTTATCCTTCGGACAGAAATAAAATTGTATTTCCCGTGCCGTTGACGCGAGCTACGGGATGCAAAAGTTTTCAAGTTAAATGAAGGACTTTCGGAATCGCGTACGGAACTATCGTGTTTTCTACGAAATATTGAACTTTCTCTTTAGTTTAGTTTCTCTTCACCATGTCACGGCAACTAGTACCGTAGTTTCATACGATACATGTGCACGTTGTTACAAGCGGGGATGTAGAAGCGTATACCACCCTCTTGTCTTGATGAACGCATATACACTACCCATCGTTGCTCTGTGATACGTCATGCGATAAATTCATATCAGCCTCGCACGTTAGCTAGACATTTAGGTAATCCTGTGTCGTTGGTGTCCTATAGTGTTCGATTATTGTTATGCGGCATTCAGTCCAGACATTTCGTGTGAGACGTTGGGTGATTTATCATCGCTAAGGTCTCAATACGCTCGCGAGGTAATATTTACGTGATAGAATAATTTCATGCGAAATATTTTAACATGCTGAACATGGCTTCAAAATTCGGAGGACAAAATATGACGCTGACGCGTAAGAGAGGTGTTACGCGTTGAGAGAAACGTTGCATTGATTTTAATTGGATAATTATAATTATAATATTCTTTTCATTTTTATGCATAAATAATTTTGAGCTCCTTTTATTCGTACCGCGTAAAATATTATATTCAGGTATTAATTTTTACGAGATGAAAATTCTTTTTAAATTAAATTGTATCAATGGCACTTGACTCGTCTGTCAATTATCTCTAATTAGCAGTTAGAAAGGTCAGTTATTGATATCTTCTCGAGTATCAGTTTATTTTCCGTTGGAATGAAAGCGGTAGTATTGATGCACACGAAAAGATAAAAGTGCCCTTCTCGTGCCTTCCTCAATTATTTTATCGGATAATATGATGTCTCTCGCGAATTGGAAATTGTCCACGGAGAATTCCAGCGGAGATTCTTCTCTGCAGTGAAGTTTCATCGCGAAGAAAATTGCCGGTGCCGCTCGTAAAATTACGACCGACCGTCTTGTCGGAGCACGCTCGGATAATTGTCGCGGCTATTTCCTGTAAGTAAGTAAAGTGAAAATTATTATGCGCCGCGCCGTGTCCGCGGTCGCTACACCTAGCAATTGCATTGTCTCCCAGATCCCGCGATAATGCCGGACACGTCGCTCCTTGCTGATGCCTTTGTACCCTACGAAAATTCCGTAATTTAAGTGGTGCTCGAAGGGTAGCTTCGCCGGCAGTTCGTTTGCAGTTTACACGGCGGAACAAAGGAGCACGGCCGCGATGACTCGCTCGCGATTTCACGGGGCAGTATTCACCGACACCTCGGAGTGTCGAGTTTCGCGCGAAATTAATATTACGGAGTATCCGTGATGATAATTTCGAGGTCACGGCGTACTAACGGCGCAGATCTCTCGCCATATGTTGCGTTGAAAGCTTAAAAAATGACGCGGTTTCTCTCTCCCGTGTCTCTTTTTCTACTCCTTTTTTTTTGAAAGCGCAGCTGTAAGAAAGTAATTTTTCAAAACCGCCCCCGTGCTCGCGTTGCGCTCCGACTTTTACGTGCCTGTGAAAGTAATCGCGAATGTCCAATTCAATTAATTCGCGGTCGATCCAACAGGTTGAAAGGTTTGTTATTGTCCGCGAGGATTCGATGGCTGATAGTTGTTTGTTCAGGCTGATAGGTTGAGCGTGACCGATCAAGACGATCTAGGCTCTTGAATAAATTTACAATCGGAGACGAGGGTGTGGCGAGATGTTAACGGCGAACGGGTCGTGATAGTGGTTTCCGCGATCGCATAATGTCCTTAGCATCTGCGAAGTTGTAGTAGAATGGATAAGCCAAAGTCTAATTGCTCCATTTACAAACCGTAAAGATTAGTGTGTGGTTACATAAGTTTCAAGATCGTCCGAGCAAAGTACCACTCACCTCTTGAGAGGTTGTTTACGAGCCAATTTCCGTAACTGGTTTCGTAATGTTCGAGTCGTAAGTTGTCAAAGTTAGCTTTCTCGTTTCTCTGTGGAATTAGCTGAATCGTTGGTTTTTAAATTTTGTATCACGCAAATTGTGCATTTCTGTCAACTCCCGAAGACACGCGTACGCTTTAATAGTTGTAGATGTAATTACGCGCATGTAATGTAATTGCTCACGTGAGGTAAACGTGACTTAAATTACGTTCAGAATCGCTTACTTTGATCAAGGTTTATACGCGAAATCTCTTCTATCGCAAGATTGAAAATTTTAATAGAAATTTAGAATATTTCATGCCTACATTTCCCGAGAGGATAAATGTTTTAATCAAGTTCAATTTGATAAATTAATGATAGCTGACTTTTCTTTTTTACCTAGAATTGTTAAGTTACTCCTGAAAAAGTTGACAGTGTTGAAATTCTTATTTAACTTTTTCCCTCAAAATTGTTGGTTCTCAAATGTAGGTATTTACACAGCACTCGCCGCAGAGTGTTACAGTACATGTTACCCTCCTCTCGAGTCATCCGCCGGAAACGAATTTCTCGCGAAATCGAAGAAGTCCTTCGCCATTCAGTCTCGAAACGTCAGCGAATATCGATAGACAGCCGGCTAATTTGAAAGCTCTGTCGATAAGCATCGAAAGCAAAGTTATTTTAAAGTTACTCGTGGCATTCTGGAATCCTCGGTAAGCGAAGACGGCTGGGAGGAATTTCGAGAATTCTTATTGCGTCGAAGGTACGCGATGGTATTTGCGCAAAGAAATGTAACGTTTGCGCACTTCAACTTTAAATAATATACGTAAAGGTTGTGATACGTGCTCGTGATGCCTCAAGCTGTTTTGCTGAACCTGCCGAAGGTGCTTTTGCCCGTTATCCATCATATGTCAATTTTTGCAACTTCGGCTTTGAGACCTAGCCAAATGTATACGACGTCGAGATCAGATTTTAATAATACATTCAAATTGTAGTTTTAGTACTTAGGGGATATCTTAATAATCACTGAGCTAATGCGATATTATCGTGGACACATATTAGGTGATCAAGACGGTTAATATTGTCACAATGGGTAATTTCGATCGATAGGTCAAATTGGTATATGGTCCATAATCACTGGGCGCGTCCATAATCGAAAATGATCCTGCTGTGCTTTCATTTCCATGACAATTATCGAGTTAGGAAGGATATCGTTAGTCGTTATTTGCAATTAATCAATCATCTAAAGTGATACTTGCGTTCCTGCTGATTTAGCGGGCCGTAATCGTAATAAAGTAGGAGGGTCGAAAGTGGTGTTACAAGATGCGAAATGATCCTTCGGGATTACTCTTGTAGACACAGGCTATGATACGACGTGATAGTGTCAATATATCTGACCTAGATCTATCCCAGGATGTTTGGATGAGGATCCCACGGGGATATTTAAGAACTTCTCGTATTATATATATTTTCTTCGTGTTAATTACTAATCGTTAATATCGAGTAACGCAGCAAATGACGGCAATGGTTGCGTGTGTAAAAATAAACGATATGTCTTTGTCTGAAAACTGCGATGGAAAATATACAGGGTGAGTCTTTCCATATCCGACAAAATTTTTGAGAAGGTAGAACGGATCGAGATGAACGGAAAAGTCCTGTACCATTTTGCAATTTTCGTAATAGTTAACGAGTAATTAATTATTAAAAATCGTTGTCTTAGGCCGGCCTACCGCCCAATTCGAGCGCGTGGCAAGATGTGACCGCCTGACGATCGATATTGCTATGCGCACATCT
>NW_011967142.1:570684-583382 GCF_000949405.1 Vollenhovia emeryi
GATATTGCTATGCGCACATCTCGCCACGCGCTCGAATTGGGCGGTAGGCCGGCCTAAGACAACGATTTTTAATAATTAATTACTCGTTAACTATTGCAAAATGGTACAGGACTTTTCCGTTCATCTCGATCCGTTCTATCTTCTCAAAAATTTTGTCGGATATGGAAAGACTCACCCTGTATATTTCAAGCTATTGATTAAAAGTTTAACGAAACGAAATAGTGTACTTGCTATGGCTTCTACTTTTGACGTAAAGAATTTAGATGCCGCTTGACAAATATAAAAAAAATCGAGTCATGTTTTACATCAAATTGCTTTTTTTTTATTCTGACATATTGATATTATCTCCCTCTGCATTGATAGCATCTTTCTTGCACGCGCCACTTTATATTTGAACAAGAATATTAATCTTTACGTGTAAAATCGCTGCTGTACGGAAGTTAGGTGCGCGTTGTTATACGAAATGTGCATTATGTTGACGCAAGTGAATCGCGCGGCTTTGATCCCTGAAACTAAATAATACCGTTTACACAGACTTCAAAGTGAATCGTAGCCCAGCATAAATACATTTGTGTAATCTCGACAAAACGATCCCCGCGTTTTTGCCAAGAGTATTTTGGGACGGAAATTCGAACGTAAATGCGAAATTAAATTTAAAAAAATATATATACCGAATCGAAAAGTGTTTTTCCGTTCTCCTCGATATGATTTTGCAAAAAGAATGAAGATTTGCAATGGGACGCTATATTCAATACTATTATACATCGACGCAAATGAAAACGGTGCATTGTAATGGAAATGTTTCGCGGTAATATTTTCAGTTCGTTGAGCAAAATTGTTTTAAAACAGTTAGAGTGTACACAAAAATATTTTTTTTCATGTTTAGCGATGAGACGCGATTTTTTCGACGATTCGTTTCGCTACAGACGGAAAAACTACCGCTTTGTACGCAATGTTGTACGGACGAGCAAAACCGACTATTTATTCGATCAAACCCTGTGAAATGAATCAGCTGAATCAATATGTACAAACAAGATGTAAATGGTACCTCAAAGTACAATAAATTAGTGTGTGACGATCTGTCAATATATCGCATGCTTGTTTTCTACAGTTGTTAATTTTATTGTCGGAGACACGGAGATTCGTTACTATTTACAACGTAACGTATGCTGCAATATACAGAAGTCATCCCATTTCCTCGCTCCATTTCCGCGAGATATGTGTACAGTAATACTTTCTGTAGAAAATTAGAAAGATTGCGCTAACTAAACTAAAAACCTCGTTTCTCAGCTAAATGCAGAATCTTATCTACCTACATATTTAAAGATGAAATCGTTGCAGATGCTTGTTTTAATTTGGCTTTTATAATATAGTTTTATTTAAAAAATTGCTATTAAAAACATATTATAAACAGCATTTGTTTCTTGATTGTTTCAGGTGAGTTTGGCATTATTCAATTACACTCTAAATATGGTTCATCGTACCGTAAGTTGTATTGATTTCTATTTTAATCATTACGATGTTACGATTATTGCATGGCGCCGAGTTTTGTGGTTGATAAGAGAGATCTCTGTTCTTCTTATCAGTAGCATTATGTCGGTACGGCAGACATCTGAATGATAGTGCATAGTATCGACGGTTACATTCTCTTATCAACCGTGGTGACTGTAGTTGATGACAAATGGATATACAGTGAAGTTCTTCGGAACGATTATAACAACTTTTGACATAAAGCGCAAATGTTTTTTTAAATAATATTTAAATCATGTGCTCCTTTAAATATGAATGTCGGATATCGGTAATATTGCTCGTAAAAGGGATAATAATTAACGCAAGGTAATGGAAGCGAGCCAGAAATTTTATTGAAAGCTTCAAACGGTAATGTCCATTTCTTGCGTATCACCGTGGACTTATCTCGTTCCCGTATCTTACACGAAAACGTTATTACACGATAGCTTATCAAACGTTATCATTTATAGGACGAGTAGATATTTTACTCACATTATAGAGAAAGAGAGAGACTTTACCAATAATAATTTCTAATTATTATACTTAAAAGTTGGTTGTGAAAATTTTATTTTATAAATTTACAAACTATTTTACGTATCAAATAATACGTAAATTACGTAAAAAAAAACTATGTAGCATTACTTTATTACACTACAGGAAATTTGTTCTTCCATCATTTTTATCATAATTAAAATTAATAAATAACTACGTGTGAATTTATCAAATTTAAATCAATAATAAATTAATGTGGTTCTTAATATCTGTAAGTATAATTATTTCTAATTGTTAAAACACGATGATAGTGCGTGTATTTACATATTTAAATTTTGTAACTTACAATATTGTATGTAATTTTATTTTATTTTATGCATTTACAAAAGTAATTGAAGATTTGTGCTTCAATTGGTAGAAAGATAAAAATGTAAAGATAATTGAAATATTTTGTCTGATGGAACCAAGTTTTCTGTTCGATGTTCTTTATTCTGACTACATAGAAAAATCGATTTGCGCTTTGTTTAGTCACAAAGCTCTGATTTGCGTCCAGCTTGCAAGCATCGTGTGACGCGAAAGAAACTTTGTGACGTCATTCCTCCCACCTTGCAAAATGCTGCTATAGTCAATTGCATCGATTTCATTGTATGTGCTTGCAGGGACACTTCCATTTTGATTCCACAGGGGGATGGGTGACACATGTTATTTTTCTGACCTTTTTATTTAATCTCGCTTTATCGAGAAGTCCGTAACTTAGGCAAATTTCTACGAACGTTGTAATTTCATGTTTGACGACAAAGGCAAAAAAAATTTCTCTTAAAAAAAACTTATAGACGTTCTGACAAAAAGAATATCACGCGTAATATTGCGCTTTTGAGACGCAGCTCCTTGAAATTGTTAATATTATTCAGACCTCGGTTTCGCATTTCACATTTTTACACACTTCTATTCTTAGATTAATTGGTACGGTAATTCTTTTTTTTTATTATATAGGTAGGAGATTAATGAAGTACTCTTTTTTAACTTTTTTAATTTTATTCGATAAGATTTACAAAGGGCACATCTAAATTATGGGACTAGAGAGAAATGTCGGGTTTTGTTTTAGAAAATACTATAAAACAATCGTGTATCGAAACACTGATGTTGAGAACATATTGATCAAAAAATTTGTAGTAGAAGGAAGATAACTGTTCAGATCTCTGGTAATTATTATTAACATCAATTATTAACATAATTATTTAACAAAAAGATGTAACACATTAGAGAATATTAGGGATCTGAATAATTATCTCAAGTGATAGAGAGCCGTGGTACAATCGCATAACTGTAATTAACATAATACAGCTAAATAACGACTCTGTGAGTACGGTAGAAAAATAGAAATTTATTCGACAACGTACATAACACAATTAGTATTTTGCACGTTCGATCCGTGAATGAGGTTCGAGAAGCGCCTTAAAAGACACACGTCCAATCGAGTTGTTAGCTTGAGAGTTTACCACTTCTTGAACGGTGCCGAATGTATGTATCCGCCATCGAGAGCGTCGTGGTTCGCTATGATCGGGCCGGTGGCTCCCAGAGCCGGGGCCACGCCGCTGAATCCAACATGTTCGATGCCGCTGCCAAGGTGTTCCACACCGCTTGAGATGACGCCGCCGTCCACCAAGTGGCCGGTGCTAAAACCGGTGCCCAGTCCGGTGGCCAGTCCAGTGCCAGATACTAGAGTCGCACCCGAGATTGGGACTCCCACACTGCCGGCTCCGACGTATTCGTGTCCGGCTGCGATTCCAGACGCGATGCCAACGGTTGACGGTATGACGGCCGACGATACACCGAGGGTCGACGGTATACCGATGGTTGACGGTACACCGATGGTCGACGGTACACCGAGGGTCGACGGTATAACGCCGACGGTCGATGGGATGACGCTAACTTGTGGCACGGAGACCGGAACATGTTTCGTGACAGAGAATGGAACGGCTACCGGGTGCGCTACTGGAACTGGCACGGGCTGTGGCACGCGTACTTCGACGGGCTGTGGTACCGGTACCGGATAGGGACGGTCGACCTTTACGGGCACGTGGCGAGTGACTGGGATGGGTACTGGTTGCGCCACTGGGACGGGATAGGGACGATCGACTTTGACGGGTACGGGATGTGGGACGGGCACGTGTTTGGTCACTTCGACGGGGACTGGCTGCGGCACCGGCACCGGCACTTGGACCTCGCGGTGCACAGTGAGGCCGGTGATGCGCTCGGTTTTGGCGTGCGCAACGCTGGGAATAGCAATGCCACCGATGCCGTATGCGGCGGTATGATGAGCACCATCGATGACGGGGCTGCCGTAGTAACCTCCGTAAGCACCTCCGTAACCTCCGTAACCTCCGTAAGCACCTCCGTAACCGTATCCCAGCCCGGAACCGTAGGCGGAAGCCAGGCTGTTACCCACGGTGATTCCTGAGAGTCCAGACCCGATTATCTTCGTGCCGTATTTAGCCGGGTATGCACCCAGGCCGTAACCGTAACCGCCGTAACCGCCATAACCGCCGTAACCGCTGTAGCCTAGACCATAGCCGCCTAGACCATAGCCGCCTAGACCATAGCCGCTTAGACCATAGCCGCCTAGACCATAGCCGCCGCCTAGACCGTAGGTTGAGATACCGCCTAGACCGTAGCCGAGATCACCTGTCAATAGACTCCGTTTGTCATGTTTCTTCGGCTCTTCCTTATTTTCAGCGGCCAACACAGCGGTTGCCAACAGCACAATCTACACATTTTTAAGGAAGAAAAAACAATAGATTAATACACTTCTAAAAGTATTATTAATTTTTTTTTAATTAAAGGTGCGGCGTCCGAATTGGGCAGAAAGCTCAACAGACATTGTTTTTATGTATAATTTTTAATTTTATTTCATCTTAGTGCTCGTCGTTGCTGCTAATTAACATAATTAGATAATCTAATATTTTTATGGCTACATAACTCTTTTAGAGCATGTGCGTAGTACAGTTTATGAAATGACTATACAATTTCATCTATGAGAATAAAGCGAGCTCTAGCATTTCTGAAGCAACTGAATAATGATACGAGATATTATTAAAGTGTAGATAAGTACGGCAGTGAATAATCGCCTTTGTGCACCAGTCTGCGCGTACGCATTAGAAATTGCCTTCCACTTACCGCGAAGCACCTCATTGTATCTTGTGGTAGTTTTGGATCGAGTGTGCCATCAGTCCGGTCAGTCGGCGTTTTTATACGAAATGCTCAGTTCACGATGTATGCGATTACTTTCACTGAAGCGACAAGGAACACGCCCTGCTCCGCGATCCGCGCACCTCCCAATTATTTTTTCTGCGACCGGTCGGTCGGTTGGTCGTTCGGTTGGTCCATCCCGATTCTCCGATCTGACGTAACAGCCAACGCCGCCGTGGCAAACTTGCTCTCGAAACGGGTCCGATTCCGCATTATTACGCGGGCTGTTACGTGCGTAATTGTCTACACCGGCGTGTATATCAGTATAACACCACTTCGTTTCCTCGTTTAATTCTTTTTGCAAAGGGCTAACTTTTACCAGTCGGTGCGCGATACAACGCTCGCGGCAAGTGTCCAAAATCAGGGCCGATCGATGTGGTAACGTAACGCTGGACCCGCAGCAAAAGAGCGATACAATTTTTCCCAACGAATGGATACATAGATATTACACAACATGATATATTGAGGATCGTTCCTTCTGCTCCTCTGTAGATTTTTTTTTACGCGGAATAATAGTCGACCTAATTGCAAGCTATAAAGCGTAATTCAATATTCATCATTTTAAAGGGGAAGTGGGGATTGGATTTAAACAATTTTATTTAAGATTCTAAGAGGATTTTGTTTTACAAGATTTTAAAATTGGACACTCTCCTTATCACTTGTTAATCTCTTTCTTATTCATAGAGAGAATCTTTGTTAACTAAATTAATAATATTTATTTAAATTGCAATTAAATGGTATATTAAAGCGGTTCTTAATTTCAAAATCTTATAACTTGATGTTTCACGTATATAAAACGGCACCTGATTTACATATTTTCGAGGTCCCAATCAATTCTTTTTAAATACGTATCTACGTCACACAAAGCCGGCATATGTATACATATAGATATATGCATATATTGTGTATAGAAACGTGACAAATTCAAGACATTATCCATTTTAATAGTGATTATTTTTGCGATTCGACGGAATATAAATTGCTTGATTCTCGCATACAACCGGAACTCGGAGAAGTTGTCCGAGCCTTCTAAAATATTTATTAGTGCCGTATTCTGCAAACATTTATTATCGTGTTGCGATGCGACGACAGACACGTAGCTGGAAAATGCCATGGACAAAAATCGAGTTACCCTTTAACGAGAAATTAACAGGTTTTTCACTGGTTGTTTTTCACATTTCGCGTATACTTCGCATTGGTGAATAAAAATTTACGATGTCTAATTTTCACTTGACAGAGATCGACGCGACAGCGTTTCTATTTTGCACCAAAAAATGGTTGCGAAATAACTAGCTGTTTTTAAAAGTCAGCCACGGGGTATTTTCTCATATTGCACAATTCGGTATAAACCGTATTTCCATAGTGCAACATGGATCTACACGTCGCGAAATAATTCGCAGCTCGGAGATTTGTAACCGTATAGATTTTCGTCTTAAGAATTGCCTCGACTAAGATGCCCGTCCCGCCGCACGCATCGCGCCGATTTTCAGAAAGTGCTTTATATTCATGATGCGCATTTCCGCGAAGATGCGCTTTATTGAAATTGCACGACGGGGTGTGCCGCAGATGTAAATTGTATCGTAACGTTGCCATCTACCGCGTCTCACCACAGGAGTATTCGGCATTTGCAGATTGTTTTTGCTCGCGCGTGGAATTCCGTAAAAGGAAACAATTAAGACATTCGAGACTCCGCCCGACGATTTTATTTTATTTTATTTTTTTGCGACTCTACGCGCCGAGTGCAAACGATGTAACGAAAATGCCAACTTAGAGTTCGGCTGTCGAAATAAAATACTGGTTTTTACCCCACGAGGGCGAATTTATTTTAATTTATAGAAAACAATATATCACACTTGTCCTATAAATAAGCCAACTGCTAATGCTAATGATGTTTGTCGCGTTAACAGATTTTATTGGCTTTTTTTTATTGTTCCTTTGCGCGATGTGAATAGCGCATTAATTCTTCTCATTAATTTTTTACTGGGCCACGTCGATACTGATCGCGTTTAGCCTGTGGTTTGAGAGAATTCGCGTATTGCAAAGAAATGACGATATTCTGCAACGGCTACGAAATATTATTCCGCGATTTTAGCACTTCCATATGTATAATATAATCCCCCCCCTTTCGCGCGGCGATAAAATTTTCACATTGCCTACTTTGGATGCTGCGAACCGCAAGGTAGGAGACGAAGGAAAGAGAAGCGCGTTACTACGGAAAAATACGAGGACGATAAAATAGGAGCGCCCTATTCCTGTGCTGTCTCTTCTCCCGAACCGCCCCCTGATTTCCTACGGGAATCCCGGCGAAGTTTATGACACCGACCGATCGTCGATGGCTCAATCGATTTTGCCGGTAGCCCTTTAACGCGGGTTATTGCCCTCCTATTTTATCTCGGTAGCTTCGGTCGCCTTAAGTAAGCTCGTTATCTAAGAGTACGAGAGCGAGGTACTTGAGGTACTTTTCGTCAAAAGGCTTTTAATAATTTATTCCTGAGAAAATAATATTCTTCCATTAAGTGTAAATTTTACTGCCTTGCGCGAAATGGCTTCGAACCAATAGCAATAATTGAATTTCGTTAGTTTTCAGAGAAATGACGGTTTTAAATAATTTAGAAAAAAGAAATACTGCAATCGCGGACGGTGCTTACGGTATATTTAAATTACTTTAATAATGAAATATGAATTTATTTAAATTGAAAGAATAAATCACAGAGTTTTGCATATTTAAACATCATCAATTATAAATTTCAACATTAATAATCGTTGGGATTATTTTTACGATATGTTATTTACGTTCAGTCTTTTTTCATTCACGGTTTAGACGGTTGACAATTAAAACATGTAGAATAATGCCTTTTGTACGCACATGTGAAAACATTGCTCAATTTAACACCTTAATTGTATAAGCGTTATACATAAAAATATATTTGAAAAATGCAAATATTTAATACATATATGACTTGGTGCAATGATTTGATGTCTTGTTGCACTCCTCGTATTTGCTATTTACACATATGAAGTATTGTCGCAAAAAATATCGAATAATTCACTATCTATTTGCAAGATATAATATACATAATAAATATTATACGTTTACATTAGCTGGACATCAGTCTCGATTCGGCTTTAATTGAATAAATAGGCGTTTATGTATTGCTTGCTAATTTTTGCGCGAAAATTGACATGCAGGAAATACACAATGGACACGATGTCGACGTTACAGGATTGAAAGGGGTTGAATCACCCTTTTAGCATCGGCCGATTGGATGGAATCGTGGATGCATTAACAATAGGTGTATAACGTAATAGTCGGGGCTCATGAATATGAAAATTTCTCGCCGCTGGCCATTTTGATTAACAATCGCGATAGGACAAGTTTCGGCATTACGACTGCGCGATACAGCGCCGGGCAAGTGCAATAGTATTCGATTCACACAGTCTCGTCGAATCGCGGAATGAATAATTCGTCCGCGATCGATCGCGTAAAATGGTAGTTCTTGAATATCGCAGGAGACCCGCAGCCGTAATTCTCCATCGTATTCTCGATCGCGCATATTATAAAAGATCGAACGTGCAGATCACTCTCGAGGGTGCAATATCCTGTAAATCGGCAAAGCATTACGCGATTAGCGTAGAATAATGATAAAACTACGCGATATACGCGAAGTAAAGAAGATAACTTGTAGTTGTCCCCTTTTTAATTTTCTTTTTTATGTACATATAAATATTTGACTGCCTTTTCTTTCTCTCTCTTTTGGTGCATCTTGAGGAGCTGTCACTAAAGAAAATATGATGCCGTTATTGAAATTTTACATTCTCGTATACATATTTATTCGATGATATGGGCCTTCGTAAAAATGTATTTTTTATACGTTACAAATGCATCGAATTGCACGAGCGATTGTCGTAAATCTGTCGCGACGGTCGCGATAAAAAGAAATTCCACCGAAGAAAGAGGTACTGGCGAACGTTTCCTCGAGGAAAACGGGAAGCAGAGAAATACCACCTCTTGCAGCAAAAGATTGACGAGATTCTACCGGTTGTGTCATTGTGCAAGCTCTCGATCTTTCGGTTCCGGTCCCGTATTCAAAAGTAAAACGATTGAAAGGTAGACGTTACCTAACGGTATGCAACTGAGCCGGTTTGTTACCACGTGCGTTCGCCCCTTTCCTCTCAGAAGCGTAATGAGTCATTTCGAAATTGCAAGTGTAAGCGTTTTCTGTTACGTCGTTGCAGTCGAAGTTCAGGGTATGCATTACGCAAACAAACCTTCGTGAAATCGTGCAAAGAGTTCGTCGTTCGTTTTATCGCTCAGGTTGTTATCGAAAAGAAGCTACTAATAACGGTACGAGAGTACATTGTTGTAATATTCTAGTAAAAATATTATATTTATATACGCGTATAATACACGGATAGAAAAAGAAATGTAGCTGTAGTAGCTAAAAACTGCACGTGGTAAATAAATTTCAGTTGTAAAATATGGACAGCTAATATTTAGTTGCGACAGCTAAATGTTTTGCTACTGTGCCTATTGCATTAGGTGCGACAGCAAGCCATAATTAGCTACGGTAGCAAAAAAATGTTTTTAGTGTGTAGTAAAGATATAACATTTTAATAGCAATAGTTTTTTAAAATGACTTTTAAACTTTGCTCTGCAAATGTTGTCCTATTCCACCGCGATGTCTTGCGCTGCAGTAAATTATATCTGGACTCGAAATGAGTTGAACATTTCGTTTTTACGTTTCACAAAGAAGTTTCTCTAGAAAAACGAGTTGGCCTTTACGCCAAATAAGATATTATGCACCGGTGCGAAGCTAAAATGATGTACAGCACATACGCTGTACCATGCGAGAAAAGAGATTGTAGGATCAAAAGTAGTGCAAAATACACGGCGCTTATTCGGCGCAATGAATATTTTGGAATTTATACGAGATATCCGTGGAAAATGTGGTTGCGATATGCAGTAAATATGCGACGTGAATATGGCCGAAACTTCAGAAACTCGGTATCGTGAATCCGCATCATCATCATCAGCGAGAAATAGGATATTTACAAGTCTAGTGGAGTGTCGTAACTTCTGAGGATCGCTAAATCCGCTGCAAATGTAGAAAGGCAGATATAAAAGTTATGAAACGTAGGAGTTGCAGGACTCGTTTTTGTCGAATAAAGTCAAAAATATTCCGCGCGAAGGCTGTGAAAGATACCGCGAACATAATTCGAAGTTAACTTCAAAGGTCTTAAATACCAAGCACGGCGAAGGAATTTCCGGTTTAACTACGATATAAATTACGCAATAATAGTATCTCCCATCCGCAGATATAATTTATTTATTAAGTACTTAAATGGCTCGGGAATCGCCGTTCGACCGATCCTCGATTATTATGCAAATTACAGCCAGCTAGAAATGCTTCGAATTAGCATACGTTACGCAATATTATTTTACTCAGTTCTGTACCGATTATAGGATGTTGCGCCTTTTATGAAAATTCGGCTGCTTTATGAGAAACGCTGCTTATGCAGCGGTCGAAGTTGATGCATGTTGAAACGATTATCTATAATAAGAATATACTTTCGCCGAGTATCGGCGCGCACCGGGCTATCAGTCAAAACTTGCTCGTTCATATTTCGTGATCGTAATCACTAGAATTACTTAACATATATATATTCTCTCTCTCTCTCTCTCTCTCTCTCTCACATCTTACATATTGAGTTTCCCATGGATGTAACATGTCTCTTTTCTTTGTCGGTCCTTTTCTCTTTTTCTTACCTTACGTCATATATAACTTACATCCGTGCTAAAAGTTTAAATCTCCATAGTTAATTTTCTCCTGATAATAAAACTCTTTAGTACTTCCTTCTTTCCTTCTCAAAGTCAATTTTTATGGCGTAAGTAACACGCGTGAATTACACCTGACGATTTAGCCTTGGAAGATTTTAAACATTTTGCTGAGTCTTCTGTAATATGAATCTCGTAATTACAACATATTTTAATTAATATCATCTCGCGGTGAAAGGATAAATGTTATTGCACGTTCGTTTTCAATTTGCCGAATGACATTGTTCTCGTCATATCCGGAAGGTCGTATTCTTCATTTCGATCGCTAGTTTATTGTAACTATTTTCGAACTTTACCGCTGGAATATCTACCGTATTTTGTTACGTGTAATCGCGGTATCGAGTGCGGCGCTCGTGGCTTTTATACTGTTGCAGTTTGATCTCGTTATTTCGGACAATTCAGAAACCATTGGTTGCAACGGGTCGCAAAAAAAGAGTCGGCCATTTCAAATCCACTGGATTTATGTCGTCATAGATGTATATATGTGCGATATAGTTTGCAATGCGCGTGTACCGAAAAACTTGCGGAAAAAAAACTCGAATGAAGGCGCGTCTCCGCGTTCCGGCATAGCGAAAGCTGCTTCTATATTCGTGATGTAAAATCGCGAAATACATCGGCGACGAAAATGAAGAGTGTATCGCAAACGCGAATAAACGCAAGATCGAGATGGCGAATACATGCAAATGTATGCAAACGATAAATATATGTCATGCTGACGTTACACGACGTTGCACAAATGATTTCACAATAATTGATTTCAATAGAATTAAAATATGTCGAGGACTTTCGAGATATGTCGGGGCACTAAGGGTGTCGTTTCGCATCTCGCGTAACGATGTCATATCGCTTGTCACGGGCCAACGTCTGCTCGTTCAGCTTCCTTCACCGGCAACTTCGGCCGACACGTCTCTCACGGCCGACTCTCTCCTAGTTTCGCGAAATTATGCGCCGCGCGAACACCGAGGTGCACCGTGTCGTCGCGTTGTCTGTTAGTGACGATTGCACGTCCGCGAAACGGCGGGGTCCGCCGGGATGCAGGACGGCTTGCAGCTAACCTCCCGCTCTGTGACAATGTCGCGCGACACGAAGGCCAGTTGCACAGATTGCCAGAGACACGCCGAGGCCTCCGCCGTCCCGTTCGCGTCGCCTATCCCCGTCGACGCGATACGAGTCGAGCTGAACGAACCGGAAAGATCGGTCCGACCGGTGTCGAGTTTCGTCGCGACCACTTGCGCATCCGATACGGACGGTTGGTTTGGGAGAGACATTAATCTTAGAACTGTTAGAATTCGATCTGCGAGAACGCCATGTGCTAACTTTAAAACTGAATAGTTAACGCAGCAATGCCTCCCATACTTAGTATTTTCTTCTGGACTTTGACAAGTTACTCTAAAAGATTGGAGAAAATTAGGATTAGGTTAATTGTCTCGTGTTCTTAAAGAGGATAATTGTATCGGTGCTCCGTTGAACTCTAATTAAAGTTAGGAAGAAACTTCTTTTCTCTTTTTTTTCCGCATTTTATTAAATCCTCTATTACATTTTCTACAAGTCCGCAGGATTTTCAGAAATATTTTATTGTGTTTCAAACGGTTATTAGTTTATTCGTTACTTT